>NC_089747.1:65774994-65862494 GCF_040412425.1 Macrobrachium rosenbergii | reverse complement strand
ATATATATATATATATATATATATATATATATATATATATATATATATATATATATATATATATATATATATATATATATATATATATATATATATATATATATATATATATATATACATATATATATACATATATACATACATACATATATATATATACATATATATATATATATATATATACATATATATATATATATATATATATATATATATATATATATATATATATATATGTATATATATATATATATATATATATATATATATATATATATATATATATATATATATATATATATATATATATATATATATATATATATATATATATATATATATATATTTATATATATATATATATATATATATATATATATATATATATATGATATATAAAATATATATATATATATATATATATGTATATATATATATATATATATATATATATATAATATATATATATATATATATATATATATATATATATATATATATATATATATATATATATATATATATATATATATATATATATATATATATACATATACATGTGGAGATTCAAATCTCTTTTATTTTCTAGTCCACTATACGTTAGGTAAACTAGCATCCGAGTGAAAATAAAAGAAAAAAGTTGAAATTTAGTGGAATACCACAGCTACAGTTTAAAAAATTGCCCTAACGAAAAATATTTTTCTACACTAAAGTAATTATTAATCAAGAAGTACATATGTACAGTGGAGTTCAATTTCTACCATGTTGGATTTTAGGGGGGTTGCCTTACCGATATGATCATTAAAGCGAAGTGGTCTCTCAGTCTTGGCTATGTCATATCGCCTGTACTACCGCATTGGACACTGTTTGATCTAATTTATTTATTTAATTATTTATTCAGCTCATTCATTACTTATTCACGTGTTTATTTATGTTTTCTTTATCTATTAATTTACTTATCATTTGTGAGACAGATGCTTCAGTTTCTTAAAGGAAGGAGAAATTTTTTTATATTAGGTACGGAACCATATTGTCAGAGTATCTGGGGTTTTATCTCAAATGAACAAAGCTTATATTTTATTTCTTTACACTTCATGTTCTTCCTTTCGTGCAGGAATTGAATAAAATCTTATTAAAAAAACGGTAAACGGAGAGTATTCCAAGGCAGCTTTATAAATATTCACAATGCTTAAGAGCTTAATTTGCAATATATTTCCCCGCATATGCATGCTTCTGTTGCCCCGTGCTAGTCGCTCCATCATTTCTCTGAACATTATTCATGCAACTTTTATGGTAGATCCCTCTTACCCTTCATTGGAATTGCTTTGAACACATTATTTGGAATTGCTACCTAAGCAAATGTAGAACATGAAAAAGAAAGAACAGGCAGACTGGAAAAATGGGTAGCAGCAAGAGGCACAGTGATAAATAAAATTGTTACCACACACAATCAAAATGCAGAACAAATAGAAAAACTGAAGATTTTTATAAATTAAGTTAATCAGAATGTAACAAAAGAACTAAGTAAGTAGGAAAACATAGAGTTTTTAAATACATTGCTCTATAAAGTGAAGTGATATTAAATGCCATTTTGCTTGCTTATAAAGGTATTTTGAGCCCAACACAAATCACTCCTAAAGAATAAGAAGACATTAGCAAGTTTTGGAAAAGCACTTTCAGCCACTTGTGGAATATGTATTCATGTACTACAATTTAATGAGTGCCAAAGTGCTTTATCCTAAAATTAGTTTAGTTGTACCTTTCAATAGTAGGATCACAAACACATTCAGCACTGTTTACTCGTTTCCTATGATAATTAATAAACAAATAATTATTAAAAAGGGAACAATCTGGCATTAGAAGAACTATTGTCATTCTTCACTGGTAAACAATTAAATGAGTGTATTCTGTTGAAAGAACAGGAATATATGTGTAATTTTGATAACATGTATAAGAGTACTAATGCTTATCCCAGTATTCAAGAGATGGTGTTAAGCCAAAGCCAAGAAAAGGATGTCTTCTTCTTTCTTCTTTTTCTTTTAACGTGCTTTTATTCCCATTTTTGTATGGGGTAAGCACGATGCCTTCTTTTGAAGGACTTTTTGATTTGGCTTTGGGTAGACCTGTGGTCTCGATCGGCTGCCCTGCCTGACATCGCTTAGACCCCGGACATATGTTTCATGTATCATACAGACCCAGCGCCCTTTCTTCCCAGCAGCGAACCTTATTGCGCTGGTATGGCGAGCGTTCGAGACGTGTGAGATGTTTGTTATGTTTTTAGAAGGTGTTGTAGTGGCTTTGTTTTGTGTGTGTATTTAGTCTGTAACATCCATTTGCTTTTTAAGCAAACCAAAGCCAAGAAAAGGATGTATGTACCACAAACTATGATAAACCTTTTGAAGCACTGATAATTGATAAAAAAATTTTTGTATTTTCACTAAATACTGTTGTAGCTAAAATGAAATGTCACAATATTAGTACAGAAATAAAGTTTAAAAAATGTTAAATCTTTTACAGCATCATGTCAGTTAGCAATAGCAAACCAATTATGTTATGAACCCCATCTTTTCACAACATATCAATTCAACAAACATGTGCCATATAAAAATTACTCATATAAAATGAACTATATTGATGAGTGTTTCTACTATAAAGAAACTGTCTCCCCAATTTTATCATTAGTAAATCTAGTGGTAATAGTAACAACTGTTATTTCGTTTATAATATAGTGAGAAATCTTCTTATCAGAAAAATACAAGGGATATTGACAGAACTCACAAATAACAATAATTGACAATTGATGTTAACATTATTTGTTACATGATGATAATTTCATATGTTTGTTGTTCTGAATGTTCATTTAATATACTTATGAATTAATATACTTATAATTTGGTATGTTTAATGCTTTAATATGATTATTTTTTAAGAATGTTTTAATGAACTTATGTCTTTTCCTCCACAATTGAAGAAAAAATTTTTATTATGTCCATTATTACATTTTATTGCCAATTTAATTATTACTATTGTATCCATTTTATTATGTTTAATTAAACAATGAAGACAATGTTTGATAGGTGACCGAGTGATGTAATGATAGCCAGGAGTATATTAGTTAGGAATAGCATAAATATTAAAGAGAAAAAAGAAATGAGAGAAACCATTAATAGACAAATGATAGAGAGAGAGAGAGAGAGAGAGAGAGAGAGAGAGAGAGAGAGAGAGAGAGAGAGAGAGAATAATAAAGAAATGAGAGAGAAAGAGAGAGAGAGAGAGAATAATAAAGAAATGAGAGAGAAAGAGAGAGAGATAGAGAGAATAACAACCAGGAGTGTTATGAGTATGTAGCCAAAACATTGGTGTGAGGGTAATCTAAGCATAATCTAAGCGCAACCATTAAAGACTGCCTACCTGTCTCACCTGTGCGCTGACCTTTCAACTTTCGCCGGAACCTGAAGACTTCCGGTGACGTCATTAGTCCCACCCACAAAGGAGGGAATTAAGTCAATTAATCGCACCCAAGGGACGTCGTTAGATAATCTCCAACCATTAAGGACGTCTACACAGCAGAACAGAGGCAGTGGTCCGCCTACTGGTTAGATGGACATTTACTTTGAAGAACCTTCAAGAAAGCAAGCTTTAAAGGAGAGAGAAGCAGATAGAGAGGAGCAGAGAGAGAAGATCAAAGAGCCTTAATGGAGTGAGGCCGAGAGCCTCACCAGTTGTGAGTTAAGCAGATTCAAGAAAGGCTAATACTTCGATTCTTAGTCATACTACTTAACTTGTATATATATATTTAACTTGCATATATATAGTGTTATTTTACTAGTGTGTTAATGAAGTAAGAAAACTGGGACTCTTACAACTAACAACAAACAAAGCTAGAAATAATAAAGCAGCTATAAAGGAAATATAAAACTAATTCAAATAAGAAGAAGCAACAGAATGTTACTATAACAAACATTACAAAGATAACAACAATGAACTTCTTTACATTGGTAACGAATAAAACAATAAAAAGAAAAGACCTCATGACATTTTGATATTTACAGAACTTCCTCATATTCCTAACAGTTCCTGTTTTAGAATAACAGTAGCTTTTGATTTATTGTATTTCAATATTTACAATAATTTACTCATAGTTCCTTAACAAAATTCCTGTTTAAGAGTAACAGTAATTCAGTGTTAAAACCTTTTCTTTCACTTTGCGATTAATGTAAAATGTTAAATGCTTTGTCAAGTAAAAATTTCAAATATCTTGTATGTAGTAGAAGTTTATGTTAATAAAAATATGAGTGCTATTAAGGAGAAAGTAGAGAAATGTAAAGCATTTGTCAGCTGAATCCTTGCTTGGTAGACATTTGCACCCCTGTGAAGGTGCAAGATGTCAACTTGGGCAGATAATTGCTGCATCTTCCCAAGCATCCCAGCTACCAAACGCTTAATTTAAAGCTGAGAAATAAAAATACAGTGCATTTCTTAGCACTGCCTGACAAGGAAGGGCAAAAGGAATATTGTCTCCTCTCTAAATCCATTAATTGCACTCTATATATCTCTTCCACTTTCTCTCTTTGAACATGTGACTCTGGGAAGCCCTTTGTTTTCAGAACATGAGGCTGGGAGGAGATTAATATCTGGTGAGAGGTAGAATAAACCAGATTAAGAGAGAGAGTGTGGGTTCTGTAGGAACACCTGGAATGGGCTCACCACGAGGCAACCCATGATTCAAATGATGTGCACACATATGGGAACGACACTAACCCCATCTGCATGAGGAAAGCATCATAATACCTGACCAAAGGAATGAGAGGTGAGAGACGGATCTGGATGTGAGGAAGTCACATCCGCCCTTTGCATTCCCCCCTCCTCTGAGCACCATGCTTCTACCATGTGGTCCAATCTTGTAGGGGGCCTTAGTATTCTTATCAGTGAAGCCTTATAGCCCTCCTTCGCTGCCATTGCCTTCTCTAAGGTAAAGTGATCTGTTGCAAAGGTTCTTTTCATTCAATCACACTGTTTTAATTCTTGTCCTATACTTTCTATTTTCATTTCTAAGTGCCAGTATTTCCATGTTAACCTCGCCTTGTCAGGACAGTGTTACAAAAATTCCAGTGTTTGAGTAACTATATAAAATTGTGTCAAGGTCCTTAGTAGGCCTTGTCCTATGTATATTTTACTGTGTCCTTACTGGCCTTTAATTCATAAATCTCTCCATTTACAAAGGGATAATCCGTGGAATTATTCCTTGATTGTGCCTTGCCCTTCGTGAATCAACATTGTCACATCGACAGATATACCTTCAAATGTTCATAGTTATAAATAATCTCTCAGGCTTTGACTGCCCAATTAGTTAATTTCATCTTCTAATTGCTCATTTAATGTAAATATATGTAATCTTGAACTTACCCCAAAGTGGTTTACTTAAAATTGCCTTTCAGTGGAGCTCTCACCTCAGTTATATTCCCCCTTTTCTCTGTTAATACGATTTCCTGAATCAACAGTAGTCAGATGTTATAAAAATATTGAGGTAAGTAACGAAATAATACATTTAGAGTCCATAACCTGCCTATGATAAGCTTTTCCCCAGGTAGAATCGTAAATATATATATATATATATATATATATATATATATATATATATATATATATATATATATATATATATATATATATATATATATATATATATATATATATATATATATATATATATACATATATATATATATATATATATATATATATATATATATATATATATATATATATATATATATATATATATATATATATATATATATATATATATATATATATATATATATATATGTATATATATATATATATATATATATATATATATATATATATATATATATATATATATATATATATATATATATATATATATATATATATATATATATATATATATATATATATATATATATATATATATATATATATATATATATATGTTACACGGAAACAGATCAACACTTGTTTTGAAAGTGTACGTGAGCGTGATCTTAGCTTTATCTAACTTCAGGAAAAAGACATAAGAAAGGTTCGACCCTGATCTCACTAGCACTTTTTCCCCTCTCTCTCTCTCTCTCTCTCTCTCAGCCTCTCTCTCTCACCGTTTACCGATTCTCTCTCTCTCCCCTGACCTCACCTCATTCTCACAAGTAATTAAATGGACTATTTAAAGAAACACAATCTTTTCCTACAAAAATAGGTTTATTATTCAAATAACCCAACAAGAAATGAATAAAACAAAGCAAAGATTAAAATGCATAATAAATGAATTATCGAGTCAGATAACTAAACTCTAAATTGCAAAGCACTTCTGACTAAAGAAGTCTCATTATGGCTAATAGCCTGGAAATACACAAAATCTCACATACTTCCAAATCAACAACTAAACGTCATGTCAAAAAACAAAAAAAAAAAAAGTCTACCACATAAAGGCTATTTCCACAAGTCCACATGTTATTCCCACAAGTCCACAGACATCTGTCGAAAGAATTAAATATGATAGAAAACTCCCAAAATACATGAAATACAAACACAATAATGGAAAGTGTAAAATGCATAGCCAAGATATGGCAAACGTAACATAACAAAATAATAATATAAAAGAGGTATGAATATTCATATTAAATTTCCCACACCAGTTCATAAGTTCATAATGATTAGAAAGTCATGGTAAAATCATGTTCAATTTTCTCCCATAAAAACAGAGATTTGAGACTCTACCTTATCTGCCGATTTTCAAAGCCTGGAACCACTTCAAAATTATGACTGTATCGCTGCAGTTCTATCACGTTAATGAACGATCAAACTCACTTTTTAGGCAGATTTTGGCATAATCTAGATCAAAGTAACGCACGTACTCACGAATATACATAGCGCTGAGATCACCTGATCTCCAATATTGCTGAGCTTCTCGCAAAAAGAGCTGAGGAATCAAACTATGCACTGTTTCAGCAATCTCGCATCAAATCTCTCGACCTAGTTCGCCTCACCCGAATCTTCCACGATAACATCTAAAGCATTGAAGCTATGAAATGCATATGTGTCCTTTAAATAGAGCTCAGCCACTGAAAAGAGCGTCCATCCTCTTAATGGCGAACTAAAAAAAAAAAACATATGTATAAACCATAACAAAATAGAGCTATGCTCAATTAGCAATGTCTACTGCACTGCAGCTTTAAGGACTGCTCTCATGACGCACTTCCAAAGTCACTGGGTTGTGTTCTTAGAGCCTTTACATGTAATCTTACAAACATGAATAAGCTTTACTACCCCACAACAAGAATTATCAGTAAAATAGCTATTAAGATGATTAAAATTGTCGGCATAAAATATTCCTGATACTCGAACATCACGGAATCGTCGATGTCTTCCAACGGTGGAACAGTCATTGGCACCTTGGTTGTAGGTACCGCCACTACCAATGCTCATTATGCGTGATGACGATAATTATCTTCTCGAACTGTTGAATACAGCACGGCTGATAACCAAGAAGTTCGTTGACATCACACGCATGCAGCATCAAACAGCTTGATCCTGAAAGAACGAATGATGTCGACTTGTTGCCCTGGCACATCATTGTAACTGCACACCCTTGCAAAACACGGCAGTAAGGGTGCTGGTGGACACAATGTGGTAATCTCGCAGGAACTGTCTAAAGTCACATTCTGTCAGAGTCTGTCCATGAACTAATGATAATTCACAACCACCCACAGATACAACTCGCAACTGGAAAATACTACTGTCACACACATACTTCTCTCTAACTAAAGTACAACTTGTCTTATAATCAACTCCCGAACCCTGATATTGATCTCCTAAAATGAACATGGTCTCTAATCCATCCCATGTCACTACTGAGTCTCCGAAAGCACTCGAAAAAGATCTAATAACAAAAAGGTTTCATGTTACTGAACCAAATAAAACTACTAATGCAAAAGTCAAACACTCTTAATGTGAACTAATTCCAAGTGTGTATCTGGAATATCCACAGTCAACTCACTATTAAACACAATAACTCTACGGAACTCACTCATAAAAAAAAATTCTATCCAACAGAAAAAAAAAACTACTGAGAATCCTATCCAAACACTAAAAGGTATCATATCTCGTAAAAGACATGAAAGTTCTACTTTCGTTTAGCAAATATTTCGCAACACCTGACTAATTCTCAACAAAATAGCAATTGACGTAATGGCAATCGCTCCTACGATCTTAACAACTACAATTACTCACAATACAGCTCCCTTCATTTTTAAAAAGAAACTGAAAAAAAAAATTCCAAATACTCAAATTGATATCCCAACCCGAAAAAGATCAGACTTGTTCGGTCCGATATACTAAGTACCTTCCCCAAAAAAAAAAAAAAATAAAATCCTAAACAAAAAGATATTGCGTCAGATGATAAAACACATCATAACACAATAACACAATAACACACGTGTCAAATCTCGTATGAAATTAGCCCATGTCTCAATTCCCAAAATCATTCAAAAACAAATGATTAAGAACTTCAACATCTAAAATGAACAAGAGACAAAAAAAAAAAATAAATATCATATATATACAAATATCAACCCATTTATTCCTCTAACTATATACAAACGTTCCATTACATCCCAACTTTCTTTAACTTTGAAATATGAGTTAATTTCGTCACACCGATAATTATGTCTTTTACTACAAATCTATTCCCTTTCTTGATCTTAAAGTCAAAAGGTCCGTGGAACCTCGACTTAACTTATAATTCAGATCATTCGAACATTTACTTTAACAAACACTCTATCACCCATAGAAAAAGCTACTCCTCGATTTCACGCTATTTTTCTCCACCATTGCGCACGAACTAAGTTCAAGTTCTTTACTGATACGCAAATCTTTCTCTCTGTATTTATCAACGAAGTGACCGTAACATCACCCTTAACTTGCTCTGGTAACAAATCAAAAGGTCCTTTCAACTTGTACCCATACAAAGCTTCTGCTGGAGATATCTTAAGGGGATCGGCCGGTTTCCGACTTTTTTAACGACAGGTTGTTGATATATAGGGGGTTTGTTAAAGGATATTGTGTGGAACTTCTGGGGAAAAAATTTTTGTTCAGTGACCTTAGGTTTTGTGACGCCAGAGCATTTTTCGGCCAAAAATGGCCATTTTCAAAATGCATCTCCTTTTGCTTTTTGGTTTTAAGGGATGAGATTTGAACCACGTATAAAACACATATGGACCTTTTGATACAAAGCCAGGGGATTTTTGATTTTTCAATTATTTTTTTCGAGATATGAAATTTTTTTTTTTTAATGAAATTTTCCGGAAAAATTACAGAAAAAAATTGCCAAAAATCAGAAACTCAAAATATTAAAAATCCCTGGCTTTGTTTTAATCTACCATGTTTCATGTTATATTTAAAATTTCATTTAGATTGGTCCAATACTAAGGAGAGATGCATTTTAAAGGCGAAAACTTATGTTTTGAGAAACGGGCCTTCAAAGTTTTAGTTACATAAAAAAGTAAAAGGGACTTCAAAGACTGTGTTACAATTAATTTTATGGTTTTAATTTTTATTTTTGGTATTAATTAATGCAAAATGATTATAAATAATATTAATTGATTATTTATGTGCCTAAGACACATTCTTATAAATTTTAGGTTCCTGGTCCCCCTGTCTGATCTTGCTGCAAGGTATTACTCTAGGTATCATAGTTGCCTACACTTTTTATTAGTGTCTCGAATCCATCCCTTGCCAAATGGATCCTGGGAATTACTTTACATTCACAATTAGGGATTCGTGATTCAAGTAATTCATCAAGTCTTGCTTCACTTATTATGATCATTTTATTTTCAGGATCGTCTATAATATCAGCCTCCCGAGCTACTACTTTTTTTCTAAAATATCTTTGCCCTTTGGTAGTGACGAACAAATAAAAAGGCGTTTAGAGGTGGATGTGGTTGGTCTCTGGTCAGCAGAGATCGCTGCCTGCGCCGCTTGATGGGCGACAGCCTCTCTCTCTCCGTCGCCCATTCCCTCTATGGCACTAATTTCTGAACTCTTTCTTCTACTTCTCGCTTGGACTTTTTCCACTTTGCTTTTCCGCATTCTATAAGCATGAAGTGAACTCTTGGACCTTTTAGGCACGGTGAAAAACAAAAACACCGCAGAAAATACAGAGTTCAGTCAAGGCTAGCGAGCATGAAAAACGTGTCCTTCTAGCTTGAAGTTTATAGGCAACTCTCGGTTACAGTCGGCGTCATGGAATGACGGTGCGTTGTCATGGCTAGGAATAACTAAAAGGTGCCGAGTAGGATATTATTGACATTATACATTTCATTTCAAAGGAAGTTTTCGTAATATATATCGCAAAACTATACCAGACTAAATCATTTATGCGCTACTGGTGTTTTTTTATGGGTATATAGTTATTGTTACATTTTAGGCCATAACTAGAGAAATACGGCAAATTTTAGCATAATATTTCGTGGACACATTCTGGACCCTAAACGAAGCCATAGAATTTTTTTTTCAGCAAATCGAATTTAAGATTATTGGGTTTTTTAGGCGGCGATCCTTAAAACAATGGCTACAATTTCTCAAAATAGCAGTGTGGAGGACATCGATGAACTCATCAGCTCGAGGACTTTTCTTTTATGCCCCGCCAGCTCTCACCACCTGTCTATGCAAGAAGGCACCTAAGACAGTGGTTCAGTGCTGTTGCTGGGCTGACACTTGGGACATCAATCACCTCATCTTAGTTCCCATGGAAGAAAATTATATCCCTCCTCACCTGCCTCGACCAACTCCCAGCAACCTAAGAATGGGCAACCCCATAAGAAACCTGTGTGTGAGTACTGTAAGAGAACAGGGCACTCTTCTGAACAGTGCCACCTGAAGGCTGAGGGATCAGCCAGAAAACCCCTCTACGTCCTCAAACACGACAACACCCCAAGCCACATCTGGATTGTGGATGGAGGGTGAGGGGCCTGCTCCCCCCTATGGGACAGGTCCAGGTAAAGATTATAGTCAGACTTACTGCCCGGCTTGCAAGGTCTATGGGCACTCTGCCTAATGGACAAAATGCCCTAATAATAATAAATCGAGTACGACCGCCCTTGCCTTGGCCGTCACCAATTCAACATCTTTAGGTCCTCCAGCCCAAGGTCCCATTTATGTGGCACTTCCCCAAGGTAAGTGCCCCTCCAGCCGTGTCAAAGTATTTGACGATTCTGGTGCATAAATGTCCCTCATAAGGGAAGACAAAGTTTCCCATGGAGCTACCATTAACAGACAGAACCTCATCACGATTTAGGGTATCAATCACTTCAAATGATACTCCCTACAGTCAGAAGTTGAGGTCATGAGACCCTCATCAGTACAGTTTGTGACCTCGCAGTCACTAGATACATTCCTGGAGGTTATGACCTCCTCCTGGGACAGGACTTCCAGTCACCATCTAAGTTAGAGCAATCCAGGGGTCCAAATCCCCCAAATCATTATTTAGGCACGAGTAAAATTCAAATACCTGATTTCGTTCCACTGCCTGTGCCACCTGAGTGCAATGTGCAGTGGCCCCCTCCACAAAGATCGATTCCTGATCCCATTCCAGCACCAGCCCTGCCCAAGTGCCACAGCCAGGACCCTAAGTTGATCCCCTCCAGGGAATCCTGCTCTTGATTCACAATCTCTGCTAGTGTCCTTGGGTGCTGGCTGGTGTAGCTCGAACTTGATGATTCAAATCTGTTAGTGCCTGGGCCTGCCTCGGTGCTTAATGCTGACTGCGCCCTGATCTCCTTCCAGGATCCCAGTCGGGCCTTCTCTTCTATCGGCTTGGCTCCACTACCAATGCTGGTAAGAGAAACGGATCCTTCCAACCACAGAGGAAGCTCACCCAAAGGTGCGGCCTTGCAACCCGTGCCTGAGCTGGTCATCCTTATCTGCAAGCCTCACACCCCCGGCGACTGCTTCCTCTGCCTCAGTCTGCACCCAGACACAACAGTGATGGGAATTCTGCCATATCTCAGTTGGCCGAGTGAACTCAAGGAACTGCAACGGATCATGGCAGAGGCTGGCAAGGAAGGCCCCTGCGTCAGCTGTCAAGGAAGCCAACACAGGTGGCACTCAGTTACCCTCCCCGGGCTCGGTTCCACTGCTTCCCCAACCGAGACAAACCATCACAGTGAGAGAGGTCTGTGGAGGAAATACCACGGGCATGGATAATTCCAGGTAGCTTAAAGAGAGCTCCCAAGCTCTCCTGGCACCTGTGACAACCTGGCACAGTGCCATCCCTTTATCCTACGAAGAATTTGGCAACCCTATCCAGAAGAGGATGTCACGGTCCTTCCCTATTCTATTTTCCTTATACCTCTATCCTTTATTCTTTCCCCCTTAACATTTCCCTGCCTTACTTTTGGTTATTACTCACATTTGTTTTATGCCTTACCAAGACCCCCATTTTATGTTAATCCCTTCTGCCCATGCAGAGTGGCATTGATGCGCTAACTATATAAGTCCTATGGCTTCTATTTCATGCTTACCACAGCATGATGCATTTAAAAAACGACGTGCCATCGCCATTAGTTATTATTATATGAGTGACAACTTGGCGCAGTGCTATTATCGCAGATGCTGGCAAATGATCCTGCCAGAGGGGTCGCGCCCTCTGACTACTTTTGAGGCCATCTTGGGCCAAGAAATGATCTTAGCTGTTTCCCATAGGATAAGGAATGTAATTTTGGCATATGTAATAGTCATCCCTGTTTTACATTCATTGATTACATTGAATCTGTCATCTATTCTCTCGCGACCTTGTGTTTTATAGTGCCCGAATGGCACTGAGCCGTTGCTCAAGTATCATGGAAACACCTAACCAAGACCAGGCTTACCTTATTGTAACACCTCTTCAAGGCAGACTAACTGCATGTGTGCAAATTCATAACTGATTATTATTAAGAGTGCATGAAGTATCTCTAGAATTTGCCTAGTATTAATTCATTGTTTTAACTATACCATTTCATTATGGAACAAATCTCTGATTAACGCTGTCTTTACATAATAGGAATTTAAAGATGAAAATATGTCATTTCTAGCAGTAAATATTTATTCTGCGTTAACGTAAATGTTTAGCAATGTTGCTTGCCTCTTGAATTTAGTGCTACACAAGTTTTAAGTTATATTATAAGGCACCAAGGGAAATGAAAGTAAAGTAAAGTATTTAAGTGAGTTTGCTCGCTAGTAATCATTCTCACCCTATATAGGGAGTGAATGCTAAATTGGTTAGGGAGGTGCGACGACTGGGGCCGTTTTTCTCGCAGCCTCACCTGTTTTGCATTTCCCAACTAACTGAGAAAAATAAAGATTATTGCCCCTCATTTAGTAATAGAACAGAGGTCTCAATTTGCCCCTTCATAATCGTTCTCATTCCCCAAAATGGTTAAGCCTAACTCTCTCTTTCTGTTGAGAGTGACTGCTTGGGTCTAAAATTCCAGGTACCCCTGCATTAATCAAGGAAAAACCTGGGAGAAATATAGTAACAGAGAATGTAGAAATCACATAGACTGGACTATACTCCTATCCGGAGACTTTAACTTTCCTGTAGATTGAAAAGAACGGGCGGAGATTGTGGTTGTATTTATACGTATAAAAAGAGAGTAATAGTAGCGCAGAAGATAGAGGCAATTTGAAAAGCTATTAGATATGCTACTAGAACATAACGATTCAACAGAGCGTCACCTGCCAACAAGAAAGGATAATATTTTAGATCTAGTATTTGTGAATGAGGTGAAATATGTTAAAGAAATAATAGTGTATAATACGAGTATGTCAGGCCATAATGTCATAGAATTAACAGTCCATTCCAAAGCAAGTGAAAAAAAGAGATAAGCAAGAGACGAAAAAGTGGGAAGGATATGGAAAATATAATTTCTATCTGTGGTGCATCACTATGTTGTGATCGAAAATAATGGGTAAAAAAGCCACAATAATGTAACTGATAAACTGTATTTTTCAAGATACAAAAAATACAAAAAAAGGGATAAAAACAAGGCAGCTTTTGATCATTTGTGCAACGGTCTTGTAACTGAAGGACTGTTGCGCAAAGATCAACTCTCTTATTTTATCCCTTTATATTTTTTCTATCTTAAATACAGTTATCAATCGATATATTAATGATTTTACTCACAATTTCTACAGTAAGAATATAAAATGGTCAGAAATAAATAAAGATTAAACAAAAAGACTGGCAAAACATATTCGTAAGTGATAATATACGGGTAAATACAGATATATTATATGAAATAATGAAAAAATAGTGGATGAATATATTCTGAAGAAGAAAAGTAAACACCAGTCATACATGCCAAGAGACAGAAGGATCTTGTTCCAGAAAATTAGAAAGTGGAAAAAGAGTCTTTAGCTTAAAGAAAGAATGCATGGAAAGTGATGGAAATAAAGTAAGATAGAAAATGCAGAACAAAAGATTATACAATCATAAGAAAATTGAAAATGGGACTTAGAAGAAAAGACCCTACAAAATATCAAACAAAACCCCAAAAAATTCAACTCAAATGTGAAAAAGATGAATAAAGAAAGAAGTAGAAATAGGCCCTCTAGAAACAAAGGGCGATTAACAAATAAAAAAAGAGGAAATATACAGCATATTGGCAAAGAGTATAAGAGAGAATTTACACCTAGAATTGATAATGAAGATAATATTGATACAGGAACAAGAGATGAAAATAGAATATTTATCGGACATAGATATTGGCAGAAGCTGATATTGTGCAGGCTATCAAAGAAATTAAAAATGGACCAGCACCTGGACCAGACGGCATACCTGCCATTTTGTTAAAAAAAAACTTCATTCTATCGCAAAGCCGCCTGCAAAATTAAGACAAAGTCTAGACGCAGGCAAGATATATGATGAACATAAATTAGCATATATCAACACTAATTTCAAAAGTGGATCAAGAATAGAGGCAAGTAATTATAGGCCGCATGGGTCTAACATCTCATATTATGAAAGTTCACGAAAATTAATGAAGAAAATATATTAAATTATTTAATGAAAAATAGTTTGTTTAATATAGGTCAACATGGTTTTGTACCCGGAAAAGTACACAAACCCAACTGTTAGCTCACTACAAAAACATATAAAAACATGATAAACAAAAAAGATACAGATGCAGTTTACCTAGAATTTGCAAAGGCTTTTGACAAGTTAGACCATAATGTATTAGTGAAAAAAAATTAGAAAACATAATATTGTGGACAAAGTAGGAAGATGGATAAAAGAATTTTTGCAAAAACAGAAAACAGATAGTGATTGCAAACGATGAGAAATCGGATGAAGCCAGGTAACATCAATTAATGCCTCAAGGTACGGTGCTAGCTACATTGCTGTTTGCTATTATGATTGCAGACATAGATGATAGTAATGTTAAGTACTCAGTAGTGAAGTTTTGCCAATGACACAAAAAATAAATAGAGAAATTACCTGTGATGAAGATGAACTCGCTACAAAGACCTAAACAAAATATATGATTGGACAGAGGTAAATAGGATGGTATTTAACTCTGAAAATTTTGAATCAATAAATTATGGTGATAAAAAAGGAATGATATATGCATATAGGGGACCTAACAACGAGACAATTACAAATAAGGTAGCAATTAAAGATCTTGGTGTGATGTTGAATAAGAACATGTTATATGGTGATCAAATAGCAATACTATTGGCAAATTCAAAGCAAAAATGGAAATGTTCTTTCAGCACTTCAAAATAAGAAAAGCCAAACACATGATTATGCTTTATAAAATGTATGTACAAAGTCCACTTGAATATTGCAATATGACATGGTACCCACACTACCAAAAGGATATTGCACAAATGAAAGGAAGTGTACAAGGTCCTTTTCAGCTAGAATAGAAGAAGTTAAAGACCTTGACTACTGGAAAGACTACAATTCTTAAATTTATATAGTCTACCGAAAGGAGAAGAAACAACAAATGGGAAGTTATGAAGTTTTCTGCTATAGCCTGTCTCCAAGTACATTATTCTAAGTTTCTATTAAGCTATTTTTCATTTTACATTTCTTGTATTTTCAGACCAAGTGACGGAGTTAGATACAGCCATGGCTAACAACTCGGAGGAAATCAGATGGATTGACCGAATCTGGGCTATAACCTTCAGAGAAGCCAGGATGCTGGCGCATCCTTCACTTCACGTTCCTGGATAGCTAAATACATTAAAAGAGATGAATCCTTTGTTAAAAGAAACTGGAACAAAAATCCATATGACTGTCATCGCGAAAAGAGTGAGAATCTTGGAAGGCCTGAAGTCCTTTCTCAGGAGTCAAAAGACGTCATAGCTGAGGCAGTGGGTACACCAGGAGAGTCTTTACGTAAATTGGTGCTTGAACTAGAAACAAAAAGGGGAAAGAAGAGAAGTTATAGTGCTGTATATCGTGAATTGAATAAATCTGGTATCAAGCCATTTCATGTTATACACACACACGAACACACACTCATACATACATACATATACATACATGGTTTTATAGTATATATATATATATATATATATATATTTCTCCATGTTGCCATATATATATATATATATATATATATATATATATATATATATATATAAATATATAATTTGGGCTGCAAATATGGATGATATATATATGATATATATATATATATATATATAATTTATATATATATATATATATATATATATTTATATATATACGGTTATATATATATATATATATATATATATACAGTCATATATATATATATATATATATATATATATATACTGGTATATATTTCTTTCTTAAAACTCCCAAAAAGCGAGTACTATCTGTTGATAAATATTTTTGCAATAATATATAAATACTATGCTCTACATACCAGGTGCTTTCGAAATTAGTGGCTCCTTCCTTCTAACAAATGAAAAGTGAAATTTTCTGCTATAGCCATCTCCAGGTACATTATCGGTTTATGTTTCTATTAAGCTGTTTTTCTTTTACATTTTTGTATTTGATACTGAGCGACGGAGTTATATACAGCCATGCTAACGTCTCGGAGGAAATCAGATGGATTGACTGATCCTGGTTATAACCTTCAGAGGCCAGGATGCTAGAGCATCCTTCATTTCACGTTTCTGGATAGCTAAATACATTAAAAGAGATGAATCCTTTGTTAAAAGAAACTGGAACATAAATCCATATGACTGTCATAGCGAAAAGAAAGAGAAGCTTGGAAGGCCTGAAGTCCTTTCTCGGGAGGCAAAAGACATCTTAGCTTAGGCAGTGGGTAGACCAAGTAAATCTTTACGTAAATTGGCGCTTGAACTAAAAACAAAAAGGGAAAAGAAGAGAAGTTATAGTGCTGTAAATTGTGAGTTGTAAAAATCTGGTATCAAGCATTTCATGTTATCAGCAAGCCCAACATCACTCAGCAACAGAGAGAAGACTGTGCATTGTTTTGTAGTTCATTTCTGAAAGATTGGGATGAAGCTGACTTTCTCCATGTTGCCACATCAGATGAATTCTTCAAATCATAAAATTACATCAAAATGCAATAGTTTGATGATATCAGCGATGATGTGCGCTATCACCAAGTTGTGAAATTTCCCTGAATGTTTGGGAATTTTCTGTGTTTCACAAGCCAAACTTTGGTTAATGTGGATCATCAAAGAAAATGGACAGTCATGGAATGGTGAATACTTCAGAGAAACTGTGCTTACTCAGTGGAGTATTTGCTTACCTCAAAGATCCTGAAATGTGTTATCTGTTGAAGATGTCACAATTTTCCATGATAAAACATGTTTCAAGGCTCTTCTTTTTCAGGAGCCGCATCGAAACAGTGGTATCGATTTCTGTCTTGTGGTGAATTTCAGGTAGCTCCTGACCTTAATGTGAGTGAAAACATTGGTAGTATCTAAAGGACCATGTTGAAGTTTCTCGTTCTAAGAACTTTGATGGTAGTCTACTCAAGCCTCGACGACCTGGAAGAGAGGTGACCAAATTTTTAACATAAATGACCTCGAAATGGAGTTTGAGTCAGCCTTTTGCGTTACCTGAAATCATACACCTCAAAAATGCAGGTTGTGGTACAGGCAGATGGATATATAAACACAAAATATTTATATTCTCAGAGACTTCTTAAATATATACCTGTTCTAAAATTACTTTTGTTTTTCTCCATATCAATTTTAGTTTTTATTGTAGGTTTTCCTCTCATTTCAAACACCTGTATATATAGTTTATATATATACATATATATATATATATATGATATATATATATATATATATATATATATATATATATATATAATATCATATATCCATCATCGGGGTTCAAGTAATGTATATATCAATAATGTATATATATATATATATATATATATATATATATATATATATATATATATATATATAATATATATAATATTGATGTATATTTTTATATATATATAGTGTATATATATATATGGATATATATATCACATATGGATATATATGAAATATATATGAATATATATATATATGAACATTAAATATTTAACTCATTACCATTCTATGCATTTTTATGTATGATTTATATCTGAAATGTATATATATATATATCTTAATATATGGTACCATATATTATATATATATATATGTATATATATATATATATATATATATATATATATATATTATCACAGAGATATAAAAATAATAGAGAGGCATGCATCTCTCTTAGGTAAAGGTCAAGTTTATTCTGCCTCGTTCCTCATCACATGATGCTCTCTTCAAGGCTGGAAAACGTTTAGAATACAATAAATACTTAAAATGTCACTTATACAATGGGAAAAGTTTAATAATTCAAAAAATTCAAAACATTTACAAATACAAAAATTAAAACGAGAACTTGAAAGGAACACCACCAAGGCCAGAGCTAAAAGTGACTTAAAAAGACGGGAGAAAATAAACGAACGAAAGAAACCCAACGAACGTGGAGACTAAACAAACAGGCAGTTATGCTATAAACAGTTTGGACGACGATTGGGTGTTTAGTGTTGGTACATTAGTTTTTTATAAAAAGCGACTCCAACACCGTCAACTCGTCATCCTTACGGCAGATCCAATAATTTTAAAATCATTTATATTTTTGGGTACCATAGATCTTAGAATGGTTACGAACATTGATAGTTCGGGATTGGACAATGTGCAACCCGCCCTGGAGCTGACACCTTGGTGGGAGCAGAAACGGACCTTGAGAAGCCTCCTCGTACATCCAACGTAGGTTCCCAGACTACATCTTTATGAAAGGCTGTCCAGCTGGAAGTCAGAGAAAACGCCCTGTAGAGGAGGGTAGAGAGAGAATTCAACTTAAAATTGAAATTACATGAGCTATAAAAATTGATGCCCAAACCTGTAAAAGTATTTTTCCTGTGAATTATTTTCCCTTTTGTTGTGTAAGCCAAGAAATGATAGAGAGTTACGAGTTTCTTTCTTAACTGTAAACCTAATATTGGGATGTTGGGCATTAAGGAATTCTAAAAAGGAATCTGTATTACAATCGCGTTTAAACAGGGCAAAGGTGTCGTCCACATATCTTTTGTAAAATAAAGGGTGGAAACTAAGGGGACAATTGTCAAATACTGTCTCCTCCAGGGAGTGCATAAAAATATTGGCGAGGGTAGGACCTAAAGGGTTTCCCATTGCCATCCCCTCCACCTGTCTGAAACAAGAATCATTAAAAATAAAGACCGTGTCTCGCACGGCCAATTCTAAGGAGGGTGTCCCACTTAGACAGACCTATTCTCTCTTCGTTAAATGTTTAAATACAATTAAATAAAGTATTTAGTTCCATTGTTAGAACCGCTCACCAATAATTCTTTTAATGCGAAAAGTGCTGCTGATTTCAAGGACGATATTCTTAAGCAGGACTCTGACCTCTTTATGGTAAGTTTCGACGTTGAGTCCCTGTTTACCAATATTCCTGTTGGGGAGACGATCGAGATCATATTGACCAAACTTTTTCCTTTTCCCGATTCTCTTTTTAACGGTTTTAATAGAACCTTTTTTAAACAACTTTTAGAATTGGCCGTGCGTTTTCTCTGACTTCCAGCTGGACAGCCTTTCATAAAGAAGTAGAGTTCTTGGCTAATTTTTTTTGCAACAATTGTTTTCCATCCCACTATTTCCATCGAGTACTTAATAAGCTCTTAACCGCAAAAATTAAACAACCTATTCCCACATACACCGTTTGCAAATTATGTATTTATGCTAAGTTCCTTTCCTCCATGACAAAAAGTTTTAAAAGAAATGTATGAATTTAATTCATCATGAATTGCCAGCTGTAAATCTGAAGTTGATTCCACGAAATCCACTAAATATCCGTTTTTTTTCAGAGTGAAGGACAGGCTGAGCCCTTCCTTGACATCCAACATTATCTATAAATATACCTGTCCCAGATGTAGTCTGGGAACCTACGTTGGATGTATATGGAGGAGGCTTCTCAAGGTCCGTTTCTGCTCCCAACAAGGTGTCAGCTTCAGGACGGGTTGCACATTGTCAAACCCCAACTATCCAATGTGTCGTAACCATTCTAAGATCTGTGGTACCCGCTTGGATATAAATGATTTTAAAATTATTGATCTGCCCGTAAGGACGACGAGTTGATGGTGTTGGAGTCACTTTTATAAAATCTAATGTACCAACACTAAACACCCAATCGTCGTCCACACAACTGCTTATAGCATAACTGCCTGTTTGTTTAGTCTCCACGTTCGTTGTAGGTTTCTTTCGTTTTTGTTTATTTTCTCCCTGTCTTTTTAGTCACTTTTAGCTCTGGCCTTGGTTGGTGTTTCTTTCAAGTTTTTTTTTAAATTTTTTGTATTTATAAATGTTTTAAATTTTTAGTATTTTTAAAGAAGTGTTTCCCATTGTATAAGTGACATTCCAAGTATTTATTGTATGTAATTTTCCAGCCTTGAAGATGCATCATGTGATGTGAAACGTTACAGAATAAACTTGATCTTGTAAGAGACATGCATGCCTTTACCTCTTCAACCTGAGATGTTTGTCGGGTCTCCTTAGTGATTCTTCTATGATTCTTCTATATATATATATATATATATATATATATATATATATATATATATATATATATATATATATATATATATATATATATATATATATATATATATATATACCTACATATATATGTGTATATTTATGTATATATATATATATATATATATATATAAATGAATTTTATATATAATATATATATTATATATATATTTATATAGCTGTGTTTTACTGAATGTATCCGGAATTCAATTTTGTCCCTAATTCACTGTATTTTTTAATGATAAGTTAGCTTACAAGTATAATATCTGCTATAACTCCATTTCAAGAGTCGTCCAGGACACATTTCCTTTCAGGAATATCTCGTTAAAAAGAGATTATTTTTCCTTTTGATTATGGCATCATTTTGTAGGTTAATTTCCCAAGAGACAAGAGACGCTTGGGAGCGAGGCATTTGCATAAAGCAATTGCCCTGAAAGATGAAAAAGTTTACTCATGGAAACCGATTTCTTGAGCAACAAGAAAATCAAGAAGAAGAAAAAAGACAAGAAGATATGAGGAAGAGGAAGAAGTAAAAAGTTATATGGCAAAAATATTTGCCATAGACCGTTAATTTGAAGTTTTTCATAAGGAAATGGTTGAAGATAGTTGTTGTTTACAATTGCTTTGTCCTTATTTTCTGTGGTTTTATTTACACGGTATCACTACAAGATACATAGCACTTAGCATGTAAACCAAGTTGTTAAGAACAGGTTACGAGCGTTTTTAACTTTCATCAAATATATTGTTATCAAAGATTTAGTTGGGTCATAAATGCTTTAAGATAGTTTGATGCATGTAGAATATCACCAATTACAGAAAGCATTTTGCTTGATTTCATAACAAAACCCTCTCACTTGGAAATTAAAACTTAGGAAAAATTCAAAGATAGAGATTAATAAAAATATACTTCCATACCTAAGTCTGGTAAAATGCACCTGCTACATATTACGTTAAACTATAAAAATGACATCCAAAAGATTAATATTTTGTGAATATAAATCTAATCTTTGATTTACGTTATATTGTTTACTTTTTACTCACTTGAAAAAAACTTTACCCTTAACAACTGTCACAGACTTTCGGTTATGTTCCGTTGAACGACGGTAAACCCTTCCACGAGCGTCTGATGGAACTAAACCAAAAGCTAAGAGACTCTTTTCTGTGACGGAACACATGCAATCTTTCCATGATGGAAATAACGAGTCTTTTTGACCACATGTGTCTGTGAGGAAGCCAAGTTCTTCAGTAGAGATCATTTTACACAATCTTTTTAGAAGAAACTCGAGGGACACTAATGTACAGTATTCGTAGTATAATTGTGTATCGTAACTAAAGAGCAATTACCAATATAACTCTGCTCATATAAAAAAAAATAATTTTTTTAGCAGTCCCAAATAATTCACGTTTACAAGATAGTTTTTAACATAAATTTGCAGAGTGACTCGAATGTTATTGTTTTCTGCTGGTGTTAGAAATTGTGAAAGTAGGCTAACCTGCAGGTGGAAAGAATCATTCTTCAACTAACAAATTTTTAAGCTCACAAAAATGTCTTCAAATTTGATGTAAAATTCCTTCGCAAAGCGTTTTTTATTGTTTATTGTAAAAACACCATTTATCATGTGGGGAATCAGAAATGATCCGGTTATAAGGTTGTTTGTCTACGCAAAAATTTCAAGATTTTTGTTTGGATGATTTCAAGTTATCACAGACATCTAAATGCGACTTCTGTCAGTAAAGTAAATACATATTGCATTGTATAGATACATGATGTTAATTTTACTCCTGTATTTCTGGCCCATCAATTATATTTAATAAAAACTTCTTTTATACCTCTTGTATCTAAGGAAAACCAGTGGATTTTACCAGTCTACCAAAACTTGATAAAAGGTTATAGGTATTAATTTCGTTTTGCGATCATAAACGATAACTAAGACTCAGAGTATTGATAGTTTTACTTCTTTGAAAAGTCAGTCTGGATATGTGGAACTCATTTAGGAAACATCATGAAAGAAGTACTTGAGAAGAAATCTTTTTTTTTTTTTTTTTAGGTAATGCAACTATATCTTTTGTAATATTCCCACAATTTTAAAGAACAGTTCCGTAAATGGAAAATACACTGACTGCTTGTTTCTCAAATTACAAGCAGTTCCTTGTGCAGCCACTTTCTCAAATATACTGTCTGGGGAAAATTTCGGCATACATACTCTGGTAATTAAGGCTTGCATGAAGCCTCTTTCTCAGCCCCTTAACTACACCATGTACACTTTAAAAGAAACTGATGTCCAAGATCATGAGGAGAAAAAAAATATAAATATATACCAAAAAATTCTCTCACTTCATCCAATTCTGGCTGAACGAAATTCAGAACTTGGTGCATGATTCACAAAATAGTGCTGAATGTATCAGTGTGAGTTTGCTTTGGTGATTCTTTGAAGACAGCTGTATACGGTAATACAGGTAGGTAATAATGATGGAAGCTACCAAGAATTCGTTTAAATTGCGTAACACTACAAAAGTCAGATATCAATTTTCCTGCCTTTTACAGGCGTAATTTACATAATAATTTTTGATAAGTTAATAAGTTAGATATCAATTTTCTCTCTTTTATAGGCGTAATTTACATAATAATTTCACTGTTTTAATCAGCCCTCTTCCTCTCTCTCTCTCTCTCTCTCTCTCTCTTCTGAGTGCACGTTTTTGGTCGGAAAGACGTATTCGTTCTTGGTCTGAATAATCAACCCGATTTCACGCGTTTGACAGATGGAATGGAGTGAATTATAGCTAGAAGTATTCGTGAACTGTCGGAGATAAGATTAAGTCGATTAGCACGGAAAAGTGTAGGACTAAAGGTGTTTTTTCGAGTGAAAAATTTAAAAATTAAACATCATGGAGGTGTCTAGCAACAACAATAGAATAGCAGCAACAGCGGCAGCCGCTGGAGGAATTTCAAGTAACCTCTCAGATCTCAATATGATGAATTGGCTCTCAGGGCGAGGGGTTTCTTATCGTTGAGATGTCAAAATCAGAAAGAACAAACACAGACATAGTGAAAGGAAATTCAGTGGAACAGGAGCAGAAAACATCTGAAAATAATTGAAGGAATTCCAGTGAT
This sequence comes from Macrobrachium rosenbergii, assembly GCF_040412425.1. Classification (NCBI taxonomy): domain Eukaryota; kingdom Metazoa; phylum Arthropoda; class Malacostraca; order Decapoda; family Palaemonidae; genus Macrobrachium; species Macrobrachium rosenbergii. The sequence continues at coordinate 65,838,217 of NC_089747.1, read as the reverse complement.
CAAGAAACTTATAAAGAAAATCCTACATATATCAAATTACATCAAAATAAAATGAATTTGGGACTCAAAATAAAGAATTGCATGCAACTATGTCTAATAGCATTGTAAATCCACAAAACTTGATAGAAATGTTATTAAGGGAGAAAGAGGAGGAAAAAAGGGATAAAAATATTTTGCTCAACATATCTCATATGGATAGACAATGTTATTTTCAAGACTTAATGTACAGATAGTTGAGGATGATGAAACTGAGGATGATGAAGAAAAGGAAAATGAAATAGAAGAAAATACGACTGAAGAGTTAGAAAACAGTAATGAAAACAAAGAACAGGATAAGAGTATGGATGCAGAGAATTTCATAGACTCTACATATGCATATAAGACCGCATGCAAAAGCATACATTGAAGAAATAAACTATGAAATGACAACAACAACAACAAAAATCCCAAAGAGGCTGTTCCTGATATTCAAATTGAAGGGAATGAGATAAAAAAAGAAAAGAAAGACATAGTCTGCACTCTTCTGAAAAGATAAAATTACAGATTCGGTGAAAGATGTCATTACAAACATCCCAAAATATGTCACAACTATGAAATCTATGGCAAAATGTGCATATCTAGATGGTTATGAGGTTGAATACTATGATCTACATCCAAAAATATGCCGAAATCTAAAAAGAGAAGGAAAAGATTGCAAATTTAAAAAAATGCAGATACATGCATCCTGTCGCCATGAAGAACGAAAATCAAAAGCAAATACATATAAAAATCAAAGTAAAATGAAACAAACAAAGGAAAGAATAAAGAGTATGTGACGAAGGAAAAAGCAAGCCGGCACCACGTTTTGAAATGTCAGCACCAAGATATGAGGCATCAACTCCCAGGTACAATGCAAAAAAGCAATGTATCTACGATGCAAATGGATGGTGCAGATATGAAGATAGGTGCAGATAGAAACACAAAATTAATAATTATGAAGATGGAAGATCAACTATTTTGGAAAAGTTGGATTTTTAATGTCCGAAGTTATGGAAATGAAAAAAGAACAACATATCAGAGCAGGAAAGAGACATGGGAAAATCGTTTATTATTACCCTTATTAGATAATGGGGATAAAACACAAACCATCATAGTGATGAATGCACAGGGTCTAGTTGACAGTAGTAACTCAAAAGGAAAAATAGAGTTCTTAGAAGAACTAACCCAAACTGAAAAAATAGATATAATGAATATAAGTGAAACCTGGTACTCACAAGAGACTGGGTTTCCAAACTTATAGATCAGATAGAAAAAATAGGAATCAAGGGGGAACCGCGATATATGGGAGAGACACCAATCAAGGAAAAATCTGTGGGAAATATAGTAACACAGAATGTGAATTAATAGCAGTAGAATTTGAATCTGAAAAATTAGTAAACATTGTAATATACAGACCCCCGAATACTAAAGAGTTTGATATAATAATTGACAAATTGGATGATATATGTAGAAATCACAAAGACTGGACTATACTTCTATCCGGAGACTAACATTCCTTTCTTAGAATGGAAAGAACGAATAGGAGACTGTGGTTGTATTTATACATATAAAAAGGAGAGTAATAGTAGCGCAGAAGATAAGAGGCAATTTGAAAAGCTATTAGATATGCTACTAGAACATAACATTCTGCAAATAAATCACCTACCAACAAGAAAGGATAATATTTTAGATTTAGTATTTGTGAACGAGATGAACTATGTTAAAGAAATAATAGTGTACAATACGATTATTTCCGACCATAATGTCATAGAATTAACAGTCCGTTCCAAAACTATTGAAAACAGAGATAAGCAAGGGAAAAAAAATGGTCAAAAATAAATGAAGAATTAAACAAAGACTGGGAAAACATATTCGTAAGTGATAATATACAGGTAAATACGGATATATTATGTACAATTTTAGGGGAAATAGTGGAAAAGTATATACCAAAGAAGAAAAATAAACATCAGTCACACATACCAAGAGACAGAAGGATCTTGTTCCAGAAAATCAGAAAGTGGAAAAACAAGGTCTTGCAAAAGAAAAAAATGCATGGAAAGTGATGGAGCTAAAAAGTAAGATAGAAAATGCAGAACAAAAGATTATACAGTCAAAGGATAAAGAAAATCAAGACCTTTGAAGAAAAGACAGAGTACAAAATATCAAACAAAACCCCAAAAAATTTTTACTCATATGCAAAAAAGATTAATAAAATAAGAGTAGAAATAGGCCCTCTAAGAACTGAAGGGCGATTAACAAATGAAAAAAAGGAAATATGTAACATATTAGCAGAAAGATATAAGAGTGAATTTACACCTAGAATTGATAATGAAGATAATGATACAGAAATAAGAGATGAAAATAGTGAATATTTATCGGACATAGATATTACTGAAGCCGATATTGTGCAGGCTATTAATGAGATTAAAAATGGATCAGCAGCAGGACCTGATGGTGTTCCTGCCATTTTGTTAAAGAAAGTGGTTCATTCAATCGCAAAGCCGCTAGCAATATTATTAAGACAAAGTATAGATGCAGGAAAGATTTATGGTGAGCATAAATTAGCATATATTACCCCAACTTTCAAAGGTGGATCAAGACTAGAGGCAAGTAATTATAGGCCTGTGAGTCTGACATCTCATATTATGAAAGTTTACGAAAGGGTAATGAAAAAATATATAATGAAACATTTAATGAAAAATAGTTTGTTTAATACAGGACAACATGATTTTGTACCCGGAAGAAGTACACAGACCTAACTGTTAGCTCACTACGAAAGCATATATAAAAACATGATAAACGAAAAAGATACAGATGTGGTTTACCTAGACTTTGCAAAAGCTTTTGACAAGGTGGACCATAATATATAAAAAAAAATGAGAAAACATAACATTGTGGATAAAGTTGGAAGATGGATATAAGAATTTTTGCAAAACAGAAAACAGATAGTGATTGCTAACGATGAGAAATCGGATGAAGCTACGGTAATATCCGGTGTGCCACAAGGTACGGTGTTAGCTGCATTGCTGTTTGTGATTATGATTGCAGACATAGACAGTAATGTTAAGGACTCGGTAGTGAGAAGTTTCGTGAATGACACAAGAATAAGTAGAAAGATTACTTGTGATGAAGATAGGAACTCACTACAAAGAGACCTAAACAATATATATAAATGGGCAGAGGTAAATAGGATGGTATTTAACTCTGAAAAATTTGAATCAATAAACTATGGTGATAAAGAAGGAATGCTATATGCATATAAAGGTCCTAATTATGAGACAATCACAAATAAAGAAGCAGTTAAAGACCTTGGTGTGATGTTGAACAGGAATATGTTATGCAATGACCAAATAGCAATAATATTGGCAAAATGCAAAGCAAAAATGGGAAAGTTGTTCCGGCACTTCAAAACAAGAAAAGCCGAACACATGATTATGCTTTATAAAACGTACGTACGTAGTCCACTTGAATATTGTAATATAATATGGTACCCACACTACCAAAAGGATATTGTACTAATAGAAAGTGTACAAAGGTCCTTTACAGCTAGAACAGAAGAAGTTAAGGACCTTGACTACTGGGAAAGACTACAATTCTTAAATTTATATAGTCTTGAAAGAAGAAGAGAACGCTACATGATTATCCAGGCATGGAAACAGATAGAAGGAATTACTGAAAACATCATGGAGCTAAAAATATCAGAAAGAGCAAGCAGAGGTAGATTAATAGTGCCCAATTTTATACCAGGAAAACTAAGGAAATCACACAGGACATTAATCCACCGCGCACCAGCATCGATAATGCAGCGTCTATTCAATGCGCTACCAGCTCATCTGAGAAGCATATCAGGAGTGAGCGTAGATGTGTTTAAGAATAAGCTCGACAAATATCTAAGATGCATCCCAGACCATCCAAGACTGGATAATGCAAAAATACCGGAAGATGCATTAGCAATTCTCTGGTAGACATCAGAGGTGCCTCACACTGAGGGACCTGGGGCAACCCGAACGAACTGTAAGATCTATAAGGTAAGGTCTCTCTCTCTCTCTCTCTCTCTCTCTCTCTCTCTCTTCTCTCTCTCTCTCATTCAATAACTACCAAATTAATAATTTTCGTTTAAATCGCGTCATAATGTTCTAATTATAAAAATAGATGACTAATATTATTACGATGTCGTATTCCATAATGATTTAAAAGCCTACTCTGAATTATTCAGGCTATTGAGATACCATACTTATTTATTTTAAGTAAACAGCAGCTATCTTACAGTTGTTGAACATACTCACCTGGCTACAATGAATAATTTCTTCATCTGAAAAGGTCTCTTGCACAAGGAGGCGAAATACCTTTTACACATTTGCAAAACACATTACATGCACAGAACTGTAGCACTTTTATTTCGAAAACCTCATTCCTGGTATTCACTTAGTATATCCCTTAGCAAAGGTATCCGTACTATCTACTAAGCAGCATTCAAGCTGCGTTGCACGCCAGAGGAGTCATGAATGGCCTCAAACTGTGGAGTGAGCTTGGTCGGGTTTGTTTACCTTCTGCCCAGATTACGTCCGTTAGTAAGATTCTGAAGTTTGTTTAAACGTATCTGAAAAGGTCACTGTGTAGCATATGGTGTTTACCGCTCCTTTAGCAAACCACATCCGATAGGCTATGTACCCTGATTTCTTATAAAGTTTTTCATGAAAAAAATTACTTTTATTTATTGTTCTAACCAAAGGATTTAAAGTTTATGATAAGGAATGAAGTTAGGAACATACTCTTATGTTATGTAATTAATTATACTTATTTTACCTGATGAGCATATAAATAGAACTCTCTGTTGTTTTCTATTTTAATTTTGCTAAAGCCTTTATTTCGAAACGTTGTGCGTCATGTAGACTATATAACATCTGTCTATTGTAAATTGTCTACGAATATATTTACACAAAAAATTATTCACCCTTTACCGTTGGAAGGAAAAATTAAGCAACATCACACATGATAGTTGGCTGCTAATTCTAATTCAGGGTCTAATACAAGAAGAAAATGATTATGCAAAATATTTTTAGCAATAGAAAACTAATAGAATTAAGTATAGAGAGAGAGAGAGAGAGAGAGAGAGAGAGAGAGAGAGAGAGAGAGAGAGAGAGAGAGAACTTTGTAGAAAATATAGAGTAATACTGAGAAAATTTCTGTCAATACTAAATCATACTCTACATTATTCACGTGTAGTTAAAATAATTTCTGGTGTCGAAGTTAGAGTTTTTTTTCTTTCTAGTATGAATCTTTGAAAGGACGATAGATATATCTGAAATCCTGTCCTGTAAATCTATTTCCTGTAATTGACGGAGTAGAGCAGAGCAGAGCAGAATTCTGATATGAAGTGTAAGACATCTTGATAGTTAACAGAATATCACCGAACAGATATCAATTTGATTGCCATAGAGCACGGATCCAGCTTTCTATGTTGGGCTAGAGTCCTTTTAGCCAGCTCACTGGTTAATATAATGGGAGGCTTATGAAATCCATAGTGGAGCAGTAAAGGAGACTAACAGATCTCCCCAGAACCTTCATAATAGCAACTATTGAAGGACAAAGTGCATTCTCTAGGGGGTAAATTTTCCATTTTGCGAAATTGCACAGTATTGTTTCCCTTTGTCCTATTATTATTATTATTATTATTATTATTATTATTATTATTATTATTATTATTATTATTATTATTATTATTATTATTATTATTATTAGTAGTAGTAGTAGTAGTAGTAGTAGTAGTAGTAGTAGTAGTAGTAATATACCCATGCAACAGCGGTTTTCAAGTTATTTTCTAATTCTTGGTTATCAATCATACAACAAGGTAGGTAAATCATTTCAAAAACTAATCGGCATAATAAAGAACACAGAACACATTCGCAACAAATACTGCTTTCGCTATTTCAACCAAGACTAAGAAAAATGATACGCTGTAATGCAGTGAGCAAACTCCATTTATATTCAATAGAGTCTCATTATTGCCGCGGCATTCATAAACCATTGAAACACAGGAAACGAGAAGCGGTAAGGTTGATAGTTTTCCAAAATGCAGTCTTTAAAGAATGTGATGCGAACGCATTCCCAGTTGCTCGCGTAATCAGAATTCGATAATAAACATCAGCTAATGGCGGAATCCAGTGTGATCATGGCAAGACCTCAGAGAAAGACTGAAAAATTTTACACTTGATAAATGGCACTTAATTTTCCTGCATTACCTTTGCTAAAAATTGTGATTATTTCTGCGCTCTGGTTCAGGCAGAGCGATTCCCCTAAAATGCTACCATTCTGGAAGGGTATCATTGTTTTGAAATGAGTTTCAGGGGCATTAAGTGGGGGAAATTATGACTGGCATGAAACAAATCTCACCTTAATAATGTTAAAGAGTTAGGAGGGTGCTTGAACTACATAGTTATGATAATATGACTGCTTATGCGAACATACAATAATACTTTCTTTTAAAGAATATTACACACACACACTCACACACACAAATATATATATATATATATATATATATATATATATATATATATATATATATATATATATATATATATATATATATATATATATATATATATGCTCTAGAACAAAGTAAGTACTATTTATACGTTCGTCTAAGCATTCTTAACCGGTGATTGTCGAATGTATGCTAGCGCTAGGCTTGAACACCTAAATTTCCCAAGTAAGAGCTTTTAGTTTTCCCGATTTTTAAAAATCCCGAAAAACGAAGGGTCATTACTGCTATCATCATTCGAATCACTTTCTTTCCTTTCTTTCCACTTTAAAATCATCTCTTCTTCTGAGCAAATGTCCGCAACTTAGAACCGTCATACATTACAGCGACACAAAAAAGATTTATTTATGAAATATCGATGTAATCTCACAGATGACGCAAAACGATATCCGTGGGAGGAAAGGAAATGAGATTTGTTGGCAGGGATTGGAAGGGGAGATGAGAAATTGAAGAAAAAGGAGGAAAATTAATATTGTAATAATTTCAGCAATCATTTACTTGACTTGAGAACCTTTTATGTATTACTTCCCCCTCAAAAAAATGTAACAAATATTGAAAATGATGTATTAACCAAACCACTAAAAAAGGGGAATTATGTACTGGCCCAAAGCATTGAAGAATATCAAACAAGCTAGTTTTGCACACCAAAAAAGCGATGAAATATCAACAGAAAAAGATGAAAGGTTTGTTTTTTCCTATATATATACATATGATTATATATATATATATATATATATACATATATATATATATATATATATATATATATATATATATATATATATATATATATATATATATATGTATATATGTATATGTGTGTGTGTGTGTGTGTGCAGTGTGTGTGTGAGTGAGTGTGTGTGTATGTGTGTTTGTGTATTTCTGTGACTGTACCTATCCATTTTTGCGCTGTAAAGGATAATGTTAGGAGATGAAGTATGAGTAAATTTTTATTTTTGTGCAAGATGTATCCTCGATTTTGATTGTGGGATCGGAAATTGATTTAAATCTAAAGAGGAATTTATTTATTTGCGGATACGAACATTTACCAAGTCATGATTAAGGTAGCTAAATGCATATTTGTATGCCCAATGTGTTGTCCAGAATCAGATTACAAGTTTTTTTTTTTTTTATGTCTAAACTGTGCTCCTATAGGCTTGGTAATTATTCAGTCTTCAGCGAAAAAAAAAAAAACATTCACAAATAAAAGTATTTATTGTAAGCTCCATCTCTGCATTTTTATTATAACGCACTTTCATACACACTACAAAACAACCATAGCGATCTATCTCTATAATCTTAGCTGAAAGAAAAAAACGTAAAACTGGTTACTCTTGCGATAGAATTTACATAGTTATGATAGAACTGTGATAGAATTTAAGCAAGACTCGTTATATTCATGTAAAATGTCGCGTATAACTCTTTGGGGAACATGAAGGGATATAAGTTTATATTAGTGCTACGTGTCATTCTAAATTTGAAAATACATGAGAATTCTTTAAAACTGTATTAGAATCGGAAATTAGTCTCAGTACAGAACAATTGTTAATATAATTTCTATATTTGTCATGAAATGAAGAGAGAGAAGAGAGAGAGAGAGAGAGAGAGAGAGAGAGAGAGAGAGAGAGAGAGAGAGAGAGAGAGAGATTATTAGTTATTTTGGCTATTATTTGTTCAAGTCTGTCAAGTTTTCTTGTTATATAGAGTATATCTAGATTGCTTATCTGGAATGTTATAATTAGAAATATACATTATTTATTTGGAACTAGAATTCTTGTTATATCTCCTCTAAAATTGTTTCCAGTAACATTACTGGTAGAGAAGTCGCTCTATCCTGAAGACATCGAGGCTGTGAGAATGTTTGGGGTATTGAGTGTGGCTGCTTTGTTATGTGGAATATTCTTTCAAGTAGGAGAGTCATTTCCGCTCGGACTAAATACCCCTTTACGTTATTTCACATAATGAACGAAGATTTTTATCCAACCTTCACCCGGCGTTAGATATACATGATATTCCCAAGCCTTCAGATTTTATCAGGAAGAAAACGAACAACTCTGCCATTTCAGCTTCTTAATTCTTAATCCATTTCCGCGCAGAGGAAGTGTGTTTCAGTCTTTAGGAAAAAGTCTAAAAAAAAAAAGTCTTGAACGTTTCGCAAGACATATATGAATAAAAGAAGGAGTTGAAAAGAGAGCTAATATTTATTCCCACGCTCTAAAAAGTTCGTAAATGTGTCAGAATGATTTCAGAGAGTTTTTTTTAGCAGGAAAAACATTTGATCATTTCTGTTCCTCGTTTCACTCCATTAGTGTTCACTGCATCTTTTCATTCTTGCTAAGGTTTATGGCTATTCCGCCTATTTCTCACATCATATATTTTCCGCATCTCATTTTGATATCCTCAAATGATCTTTACATCGAAACAAAATATTGTTTTCATTATATGACGTATTTATATAGAGAAACTTACACAATTCCTCATATAAATTTACAGTTGATTTCCTCTTTAAGCTGATCATAAAAATGTATCATGAATTACAGGAAACAGAGATAAATACTCACGATTTTTTTCAGGGCCAATAAATGAGTGAATGGGAATTCCGCCTGAACGGGAATTTGCTACAAATGGGAATAGTATTTAGTTTTTCTTGAATATACCTATATATATATATATATATATATATATATATATATATATATATATAATATATATATCACTTTATTACATATATATATATATATATTACGATAATAGATATATATATAGTTATATATATATATCATATATATATATATATATATATATATATATATATATATATATATATATATATATATATATATATATATATATATATTGACTACGAGAGTTTGGGGATACTTACTTGTCTCAAGGCGGCAACGGATAATGCAGGCAAGTTCCTTTTATTTATTCCACATCTGATTCAATATTAGAACCACTGGTGGACAAAGCAACTGAAATCTATGGTTTAAGGCCTTCTTCAGGTGAGGAATTTATGTAAACTCAAGGGATCTGTCAACTAATTATATTTACATAACAACAAAGATCAGAAGAATGACGAATTACTGGGCAGGTAATAACAAGGGCCTACTAAATAATGAATACTACACAGGATAAATATTCTAAGCTGACAATACCTTTGTAATGGGGAAGATCGCAGTTGAAGGGGAGAACTGCACATGGATCTGCCGAGAGGCTCCACAGTCGAGGCCTATCTGCAAATATGCAGGACAGTTACTTGCAATAATAATAAGACTCTCAAAGGGATCTGAGGAATACACAGATGGTGCCAAATAACTCAGTTAAAAACTATGCATATTTTACGTTAACACTGAATGTCCCCACACAAATTACTAAGGTGATTGATTGCACAATGGAAAAAATGAAGGGAATTATTAGGTAGAGAGTAGCAGGTCGTGACTGGCTAAAACGTTAATTCCGGCACATTGCCTTAGTCCAGGCGACATTGTCCTCGTTCAATATTGTGCTGGCGATGGAGGAAGGAATTATAATGCCACTATAAAAATATACAGTCGAGGCCCCTGGGTCGACACGTGTTCAAAGGGACAGACAAGGATGTCTGTCTTGCGTAGGTCCTGAGTGATCTCTGAGCGGTCTCTGTGGGAACTGAGAGCAATTCCTCTAGCAGAGTCTATTTATAACATCTGGGGATTATGTTGGCTTCTCATCCAGGTGGCACAGAGGTCAATTTTTGTCACGTTTCCCTTTATGTCGACCGCATGGCTTCCATGTGGCCCTAGTCAGCTCGTGTGGGTTCAGAATGAGGGGGAAGGGGTCAACTTTCTCTTTTGGGGCTTCTACCCCCCATCTGTCTTGACCTTACAGTCCATTCGGGTTGCCCCAGGTCCCTCAATGTGAGGTACCTCTGATGTCTACCAGAGAATTGCTAATGCATCTTCCAGTATATTTTGCATTTTGCATCTTCCAATCTTGGATGGTCTGGGACGCAGCTTAGATATTTGTCGAATTTATTCTTAAACACATCTATGCTCACTCCTGATATGTTCCTCAGATAAGCTGGAAATGCATTGAATAATCACTGCATTATTGATGCTGGTATGTAGTGGATTAATGTCCTTTGTCCATCCTTAGATTTCCTGGTATAGTTTTAGACACTATTAATCTACCTCTGCTTGCTCTTTCTGATATTTTTAGCTCCATGATGTTTTCGGTGATTCCTTCTATCTGTTTCCATGCCTGTATTATCATGTAGCGTTCTCTTCTCCTTTCGAGACTATATAATTTTAAGAATTGTAGTCTTTCCCAGTAGTCAAGGTCTTTAACTTCTTCTATTCTAGCTGAAAAGGACCTTTGTACACTCTCTATTTGTGCAATATCCTTTTGGTAGTGTGGGTACCATGTCATATTGCAATATTCAAGTGGACTTTGTACATACATTTTATAAAGCATAATCATGTGTTTGGCTTTTCTTATTTTGAAGTGCTGAAAGAACATTTCCATTTTTGCTTTGAATTTTGCCAATAGTATTGCTATTTGATCACCATATAACATGTTCTTATTCAACATCACACCAAGATCTTTAATTGCTACCTTATTTGTAATTGTCTCGTTGTTAGGTCCCCTATATGCATATATCATTCCTTTTTTATCACCATAATTTATTGATTCAAAATTTTCAGAGTTAAATACCATCCTATTTACCTCTGTCCAATCATATATTTTGTTTAGGTCTCTTTGTAGCGAGTTCCTATCTTCATCACAGGTAATTTCTCTATTTATTCTTGTGTCATTGGCAAAACTTCTCACTACTGAGTACTTAACATTACTATCTATGTCTGCAATCATAATAGTAAACAGCAATGCAGCTAGCACCGTACCTTGAGGCACACTGGATATTACCTTAGCTTCATCCGATTTCTCATCGTTTGCAATCACTATCTGTTTTCTGTTTTTGCAAAAATTCTTTTATCCATCTTCCTACTTTGTCCACAATATTATGTTTTCTAATTTTTTTTCACTAATACATTATGGTCTAACTTGTCAAAAGCCTTTGCAAATTCTAGGTAAACTGCATCTGTATCTTTTTTGTTTATCATGTTTTTATATGTTTTTGTAGTGGGCTAACAGTTGGGTTTGTGTACTTTTCCGGGTACAAAACCATGTTGACCTATATTAAACAAACTATTTTTCATTAAATGTTTCAATATATTTTTCTTCATTACCCTTTCGTGAACTTTCATAATATGAGATGTTAGACCCACAGGCCTATAATTACTTGCCTCTATTCTTGATCCACTTTTTGAAAAATTAGGGTAATATATGCTAATTTATGTTCATCATATATCTTGCCTGCGTCTAGACTTTGTCTTAATTTTGCAGGCGGCTTTGCGATAGAATGAAGTTTTTTTTTTAACAAAATGGCAGGTATGCCGTCTGGTCCAGCTGCTGGTCCATTTTTAATTTCATTGATAGCCTGCACAATATCGGCTTCATTAATATCTATGTCCAATAAATATTCACTATTTTCATCTCTTATTTCTGTATCATTATCTTCATTATCAATTCTAGGTGTAAATTCTCTCTTATACTTTTTTGCTAATATGTTGCATATTTCCTTTTTTTATTTGTTAATCGCCCTTTGTTTCTTAGAGGGCCTATTTCTACTCTTCTTTTATTCATCTTTTTCACATTTGAGTTGAATTTTTTGGGGTTTTGTTTGATATTTTGTAGGGTCTTTTCTTCTAAGTCCCATTTTCAATTTTCTTATGATTGTATAATCTTTTGTTCTGCATTTTCTATCTTACTTTTTATTTCATCACTTTCCATGCATTCTTTTCTGTTGCAAGACCTTTTTTCCACTTTCTAATTTTCTGGAACAAGATCCTTCTGTCTCTTGGTATGTATGACTGGTGTTTACTTTTCTTCTTCAGAATATATTCATCCACTATTTTTTCTAATATTTCATATAATATATCTGTATTTACCTGTATATTATCACTTACGAATATGTTTTGCCAGTCTTTGTTTAATTCTTTATTTATTTCTGACCATTTTATATTCTTACTATAGAAATTGTAGTATATCCTTCACATAATTTTTGACTAAACTGTATCTTTTCAAGCTTTGGAAAATACTGTTAATTCTAAGACATTATGGTCTGACCTTTTGTATTATATACTCCTATATCTTTAACATGAATTCACCGTTGTTCACAAATGAGGTCTAAAATATTATCCTTTCTTGTTTTTAGGTGATTTATTTGGTTGTTATGTTCTAGTAGCATATCTAATAGTTTTTCAAATTACCTCTTATCTTCTACCTACTATTATTTTCGATTTTTATATGTATAAATGCAACCACAATCTCTATTCGTTATTTTCCAATCTTCGAAACTTTTTAATGTCTTGCTTATGAATATTTTCCACTTTTTGGATTTATACATATATAATTCTATTTGTCATTATATATCAATATCTTTAGTATTAGGGGGTCTCTATTATTTGATGTTCACTAATTTTTCACCTCATTCAAATACTAGATCTATTAATTTCCCATTCTTGTTAGGTGATTTATTTGCTGAATGATTTTTCTTGATTTACGTCTCTCCCATATATGCCTCTTATCTTCCCCTTGATTCTTCTTATTTTTTTATCTGACCTATAAGTTTAAACCCAATTTATCTGTTCTTTTCAATTACCAGTCTCTTGGGAGTACCAGGTTTCGGATTATATTCATTATATCTATTTTTTTAGTTTCTTATTTCTCCCAGGTTTTCTGATTTTTGAGGTTACCTTGAATTTTAAACCCTGTGCATCACTCTCATCACTATGATGGTTTGCATTTTATCCCCATTGTCTAATATGAGGGTGATTATGAAGCATTTTGAGACCTCTCTTTCTGTTCTAAATGAGGGTTGTTCTTTCTTTTTCTCAGTTAGTTGGGACATTAAAAACAATTTTTCCAAAATAGTTGATCTTCCACCTTCATATTTATTCATTTTGTGTTTGTACCTGCATCTAGAATATTACACCATCCTTTTGCATCGTAGATACATTGCTTTGTTGCACTCTCTCATTTCCCCTTGGTGCCTTATAATGATGCTGACGTTTTATAATGTGGTTCAAGAGCTTGCTTTTTTCCTTCAAGTCTCAACATTGTTTCTTTCTTTATTTGTTTAAATTTTTACTTTGATTTTTGATATATTTGATTTTGATTTTCGTTCTTATGGCTACAGAATGTTATACCTGCAGATTTTTTCCATAATGAAATGGTATACTTTTAAAAAAATGAAGTTTCTACATATTTTGGATGTAGATCGCTGCATTCAACCTAATAATCAGTTATGATTTGCACAGTTTTGCCATAAATGTTCAATAAGGTAAGCCTATCTTGGGATGTTTCCAGTGACATCTTTCACCGAATCTGCCAGTTCCACTCTTTTCAAAAAAGTGCAGACTATGTCTTTCTTTTCTCTTTTTCTTGCTCTTAGATGACAGATTATGTAATCTGGGTAAAACCTCTTTGGGATTTTATTTTGGTTTGTCATTTCATAGTTTATGGGAAACAGCTATGTATGCATTTGTATTGCCTCAAGATGGTAGAGTCTCTGAGTTTCTCCCATCCAGGATCTTATCCTGCATCTTTGTTTTTATTATTGTTTTCTATGTTTTTAATCTTAATTTTCTTCTACTTCGTTTTTTTTCTGCATCATGCTGTGGTTCTTCATCCTCGACTATTTGGACATTAATGTTGACTTAATAACATTGCCATCCATATTAGACACGTTAACATAAAATGGGGGTTTGTGTCCATAAAATAATTTTGCTGTACTTCCAAGCATGTAGGGGGAGTTGGTACGTGGCATGCACAGCATTTCCTTATCAGGTTTTGTGATTTACAATGTTATAAACACATTAAAGGAGACTGACATGCTTTCTGGCATTCGTTTGCCTATTGCATCAATCAGTATATTCACCTTGTTCATTTTCTTTGTCGGAGGTGTGTTGATTGATGTAGATTTTCTTTTTAAGTCTCTTTATCCATGCCTTTCTTTATTTCCTTCCATTATTTTCATTATGTTTTCTGCTAACTTGTTGCAGCAGTGGATCATATCCTTTCACTAGGTCCGTGTATGTTTTGCATCTTTTTGTGTTGGAGTTGTTATTGATCTCAACGATAAGAAACCCCAGCTCCCTTCTTACCAATTCATCATATTCCTTGAGTCTCTCGGCAAGCTAAATGTCTCCATCTTTTGCTGCTGTTGTTGCTGACATTTCCTGATGCTCAATTTCTAATATTTCACTCGAAAAAAAAAAGAGGCTTAGTCGACGCTTTATCCAGCTCAGGCTGGGTTTAATCACCGACAGTTGGGTGAGCTTCCTCTGTGGTTAGGACCACTTTCTCTAGTCAGTATTTATACGTGAAAGCCGGGTTGATTATTCAGAGAAGAACGGACTGGGATCTCTGGAAGAATGAGATCAGGGGGTGTGCATTGGAATAAGGCAGGCCCAGGCTGAGAAGCTCTGGACATTTCCTCATCGTTTACAGCACTTGGTGGTGCTGCTCAGTGAATCCAAGTTGATCTCGGCAGGAGATTGGAATCAGGGTCAGGAGGTACCCTGTAGGGGATCAGATTTTGACGACTGATTACCTGAAGCTGTGTTCACTTTGACAGCGGGTGCTGGAATGGGATAAAATAAATCTTTGTGAAGGGCCACTGCAAATTGCACTCAGGTGGCACAGGCAGTGGACGCCAAATCAGATGCTGACGTTTTTGTGCCTAAATAAATGGGCATTTGGCACCTGGATTTTCTAAACACATGGTGACTGAACTACCTGTCCTAAATCCTCTTTCACACTCCAGGATAATTTAATCTAGTATCATACAAATTGCATTACTAGGTCTCATTAATCAATTGACTTATGATTATCAAACTTTGATACCTAAATTAATAGTTCTTTGTCATATAATGGTACCACTACTGAACTTTGTCTTCAATTTGACCAATGATTAACTGAAGTTCAGTGTTTACATGATGGAGGGAGTTACACGTGGAAGTGAACTGAATCTGAGCTGACAATCAAAGATGTTGCCTTGACGTGACGGCCTAGGCTGTGAATTAAACTGACCTGAACCTCGGATTTTGTCAAATTAGAGTGCCCATAGACCCCCAAGTTTTAACTTAATGGCTGATATTGTATGAAAAATAAATACCTTTTTCCCTCAGATAACAGGGTAAATATTATGCTTTCTAATCTGCAGACGTGTTTGAGGGTAAGGGGTTTTCTGGTGATATAGGACTTTGTTTCAAAAATGATCAACAACTTATTGGTTTCTTTGCCACCAATTAGGTTCTTGTCATCAAAGCCGTAAAACATCTTTTCCAACTAACCAGCTATGTCACTGACCGACTCTACAGCCCACAACCAGTGAAAGATCTTTTCTAACATTTAAACAAGACAGGTTGAGAGCTAAACAGCCGTAATTAACTGGAATCTCGAGCTGGTGAGTTGAACTTAGTGCCGCGCGTAGCCATTGTTTTAATGGATTTTCCTCTTCCATACCACGCGTTAAATACCACTAAATATCAGCCCACAACCTTCGTCTGCTACTGAAGGGTAAATGTCAAAGTTTTTCTCATTTCGGAGGACTACAGAACCTCAGTAAATGCGGTACTAATAAAGGTCTCATAAGTTTCTAAGCAAATGATTTCGTCCTCCTGTAAACTGCCGTGTTTGCGATAGGCTTAGAATCCATTTTCCTTTGCGTTCTTTATACATGTCTAAATTCGGCTCATCTTTGTTTTCTAATCTCAACCTTCTATTGGAGGAGTGGAATGGAATATAAAGTTTAGGCCACGTTTTCAAGCGCTGGGACCTATGATGAGGTCATTCAGCGCTAAAAGGTCCGAAACTGAGAGTAAAAAGGTTTGAAAGTGTAACAGGAGGAAAAAAGAAATTAGTTGCCCTATGAAACAATTGTTAGGAGATGGCTGAGGAAAGTACCGACGGGGAGAAACGGAATTTGAACGGAGCTACAGTCAAAGGAATGAAACGGAATGCAGCTAGCGGGGCTGAAAGGACGCTGCCTGAACCTCAAGCAATGCCAACACCCGCCTAAGCAAACCTTTTACTTGAGAATGAATCCTTCCTGGCGGACCTGGCAAGGATGGAAATTTCTTGATATGTGACACAGTCGTGATGGACCAGCTCAGGTAATCTTTATAAGAATGTGGGAATAAATTCAATTAATAGATTTGAGACCACTGGATTAATTCACGGCTGTGATGTAAAACCATAGAAACATGTACGATAGGTGGAACTGGATATGTTTATGGTGAGCCACTGTTTGTCCATGTGTCTGTCTTTAAAAGTCTGTATTGTCCGTCTAGCTTAACTTCTAAATATAAGCCCGTCTGATGACGGTAATCTTACTAAAGGATTTTAAGATTTTGAGTTTCTGATTTTTCATTTTCAAATTCCATAAATAAGATAATATAATGATCTTACAAAACTTAAAAAATAATTAGATAAACGTCTTAATTTTAAGAATAAAATGTCCACTTTATTTTTGAGCAAAAAACTAAAAAATTTAAAAATTCCAAAAATAAGGTCACTGAACAAAAATGACTAATAAATGTGCTTCTTATAATGTTACACAGAACTGAGTATTTGTATACAAAGCCTCATTAGAATATTTGGCTCTAGATATCTTTCTATTTTCATAATTTTATTGTCATTGGGTTATTCTTTTATATTGGAGAGGAGGAGAGAGAGTCAAGATGTTTTACTAAGAGTGACTCAGGGAAGAAGATTGACTGCAAGGACCCTTTCCTTCAGAGGTGAGTCCCAGGAGAGAGAGACTTCTTCAGTAGAGGGTTGATATAAAGTCAGTGACCCCTCTTTCAACATGGAGAGAGAGAGCTTCAGACTTGAATTTTTCCCATTTTCTCTCAGGGGAACCTATTCTGGTGAGGGTTGAATGAGAGAGAGGGTGTTGAGTGAGAGAGATGTCATGAGCTGCCATTCATAAACCTCCACTTTCCTATCTCCCGCCCCAGCGTCTTTCTGCCTCTACCTACCTTTCAGAGTCGCATTCTTTGACAGCTCCTACCAGTGTCGTCCACCTGACTTAACATTAAAACCGAGCTGTCGACTGCTTTCTCCTACCTGCCAGATACGGTCAGGCCGTTTACAGTCGAAACGGCTGGGAATTTCTCCGTGCCGAAGGCTTCCCCTAGGTGATCTTTATGCCAGAAAATAGATTGGAAGTGGATGTTATATCAGAAAATTGATTTCTCCTGGGGATGTACAATGTAGATATTTCTAAAGGGCCCAGTTTACGTTTCAAAACGGTCCAGGCTGTTTACTGTCAGAACGGTTGGGAATTTCACGGTGCCGAAAGGCAGATAGGTGATCCTATTCCAGAAAACAGATTAAAAACGTAGGATATGGAAGTTCTTGAAATTAACAATTGTGGAATAAATAAAGGATGCTTAATTTCTGTTTGGGCCCTTCTTGCTGTTTATATTTGAAACCCCTGGGAATTTTTCGGTGCCTCTTCTCTTCTCGTGGGCCTATAACAGAAAATAGATTCTCAGTGGTAGGATGGGCAAGTTATGAAATGAACAATTTAGATTAAATAAAGGATGCTTAATCTATCTTCTCATTTCTGAAAGAGGTCAGGCTGTTTATTCTCTGAGATGGTTTGGTATTTTTCTCATTTAAATGGGCAGAAAAGTGATCTGTATGTCAGAAAACATATTTAAAAATGTGGTAGGATTGCTCCTGGGCTATACAGCTGATAATCTCAAATAAAATGAAAGATATTTAATCTATATATTTAAAATGATGTCTTGCTGAAGGTCAGATGTGTTTAACTTTAGAATTAAAGATATCTCCTGGATATATTGTTAAACAAATGATTAAATATGGAGCAGGCATCTTATATTAACTGAAACAAAACATCTAAAATTCTGAAAAGCTGAAGGCATTTTAGGAATAAATGAAGATATAAAAGGAATTCAAAACAAAATGATATAAAATAGAAGTTATGATATTTCTGAATATATAAAGTATACAAAATGGAGATAAGTTATTTTGATTGTAACGTTAGGTAATCCTGATTAAATTATCAGGTTATATAAATAGTATAAAATAACGAAAAGTTAATTATCAAAAAAGACAAAAATGAAGGCATATATTGTATTTTTAATGGATGACAAGTACTTAAATAAAACATCGATCACAAGACTCAAACCTCATGACCCAAATATAAAAAAATGGAAAGTTAATGTTGAAGAAGTTACATATCAGAAACAGGACATAAAACGAAAAACTGTTAACTAACAGCATATTAAAAGAATAAGACAAAGGGATGTCTATAAGACAAATGTATATGCTGAATATGACAAAATGGATATCTAAAATGTTGTGAATGTACATGTCAAAGTATAAGACAAGTTTCAGGATGTCACACACACACTGTTAATTCATATGAGAGATAAGGCAAATAAGTAAGACAAACCTTCTGAATAAGACATTCCTCACGAGGGTTCAGGAATGTTAAAATAAAATCAATTGAAATAAAGTTAAGGGGAACGATTTCAGTATAAAATCCCTAATGGCCATGAAAGGTAAGACTGAAACGTCTCTATGGAAGTTAACAACTCTGAAACTGGTAAAAGTAGTTCTTAATGAACCAGAAAAACAGAAAGCTGGAACGACTTTATAAATTTCATTTTGCATGACGACGACGGGGAAACGTAATAAAATAATAACTTAATAATAATAATAATAATAATAAATAATAATAATAATTTTAATTAATAATAATTAAATAATTTTAAATGTATTATTATTATTATTAATTAAAATCTTAATTCTGTTCATATGGAAGAAGAAAAAATGGCTTACTGACTTATAAATTCAAGCTTACTGAGAATATGTTATGTCCATTTGAAACAAGTAACAGAAGGTAATCAAAGTTTATTCAGAAAGAAGAGATTAATCATTAGAAAAGAAAAAAAAGTAACCGATTAATAAATGGATAGATAAAAATGTAAGTAAATTATAAAATACAGGAGAATGCTTTGTAATGAATGCAATGACTGTAACTTAGCCAAAATAATTGTTGTGAGAATATGATGAGACAAAGTGTCCCAGGAACATTGGGTAAAAATTTTCCAGTGACTTAAATTTGATACTGTGGATTTGTGGAAGGAAAATTTGAGGAGGAATAATGGAAAAATTTGAAGAGGAATAAAAGGAAAATTTGAGGAAGAATAAAATGGAAATTTGGAGAGGAATTGACGAAAATTTGAGGAGGAATTTACTAAAATTTGGGGAGGATAAAACGAAAATTTGAGGAGGAATAAAAAGAAAATTTGGGGAGGAATAAAAGGAAAATTTGAGGAGGAATAAAAGGAAAATTTGAGGAGCAATAAAAGGATAATTTGGGAGGAATAAAAAAAATTTTGAGGAGAAATAAAGGAAAATTTGAGGAGGAATAAAATTGAAAATTTGGGGAGGAATAAAAGCAAAATTTGGGGAGGAATAACTAAAAATTTGAAGAAGAATAAAATGAAAATTTGGGGAGGAATAAAAGGATAATTTGAGGAGGAATAAAAGGAAAATTTGAGGAGGAATAAAAGGAAAATTTGAGGAGAAATAATTTGGAAAACATGGGAGGAATAAAGGAAAATTTGATTGGATGAATAAAAGGAAAATTTGAGGAGGAATAAAGGAAAATTTGGGGAGGAAGAAACGCTGGAAAATTTGTGGAGGAATAAAAGGAAAATTTGAGGAGGAATAAAAGGAAAATTTGAGGAGGAATAAAAGGAAAATTTGAGGAGGAATAAAAGGAAAATTTGGGGAGGAATAAAAGGAAAATTTGAGGAGGAATAAAAGGAAAATTTGAGGAGGAAGAAAAGGAAAATTTGAGGAGGAATAAAAGGAAAATTTGAGGAGGAATAAAATGCAAAAATTTTGGGAGAAATAAAAGGAAAATTTGAGGAGGGAATAAAAGGAAAATTTGAGGAGGAATAAAGGAAAATTTAACAACAAAGAATAAAAGGACAAATTTGAGGAGGAGGAAAAAAGGTCCTAAAATTTGAGGAGGAAGAAAAGGATAAAATTTGAGGAGGAATAAAAGGAAAATTTGATGAGGAATAAAAGGAAAATTTGAGGAGGGAAAAGGAAAATGTGAGGAGGAAGGAAAGGAAAATTTGAGGAGGAAATATCTGCAAAAATTTGAGGAGGAATAAAAGGAAAATTTGAGGAGGAATAACTGAGGAATAACAGAGACACTACAAAGCCAAATATTGTTGAAGTCTTAATTAACTCTGCAACAAAAATAAGTTTAATACGAAAAATTAGGCTGGCTTTGATTTGCAAATGTCAAGAAAATGAAAATATATTACATCCATCTTCAATGAACATTTTGCAACTTGGATAAACACAAACAATAAGTAAAAGGGAAAAGTATTTCTTCAGCAGTTACGTGTTTGCCTAGGTAGCTGTGTATGTGTGTGTGTGTATGTGCCACTATAAAGATGTATGGATGTGTGCGTGTGTGTGTGTGGGTATAGATGCGATGTAGGATTTGTGTGTGTGTGTATCAGGTATAAATGTATGGATGTGTGTGTGTGGGTATGGAGTACAGATGTATGGATGTATTTGTGTGTGTGTGTGTGTGTTCTCATCCAGGAGGAGAGAGGTGCGTGTGTGTGTGTGTGTGTGTGTGTGTTAGAGAGTTAAGAGCATGGGTTCCAGAGAGAGAGAGAGAGAGAATGTATATTCAGAATTCCTTCCTAATCCAAGATTTCTAGAGATTCCCTCACTCGTCTGGCTCCAAAAGAAAAAAAAAAAAAAAAGAGAAAAGAAAGATGAAGGAGAAACAGGAGAGAGAAAACCTAATGGCACATGAAAGCTGGGAGTTGAAACGTCTCTATGGATGAGGCAATCCGCCGACGCTCTGTTCATACACAACACGAAACGGAAAACGAAAAGGATATGAAAAGGACAAAAGGATACGAAAAGGATGTGAAAAGGACACGAAAAGGATATATAAGGATATGAAAAGGATACGAAAAGGGATAAAAGGATATGAAAAGGACACGAAAGGATACGAAAAGGATATGAAAAGGATATGAAAAGGACACGAAAAGGATACGAAAAGGATATGAAAAGGATATGAAAAGGACACGAAAAGGATACGAAAAGGATATGAAAAGGACACGAAAAGGATACGAAAAGGATACGAAAAGGATATAAAAGGATACGAAAAGGACACATAAAGGACATAAAGGACACTAAAATGATATATAAAGGAAACGAAAAAGAAACGAAAAGGACACGAAAAGGACACGAAAAAGGATACGAAAAGGTTTTTAGGAGGACGCCAAAGGAAAGAAAAGGACACGAAAAGGACATGGAAAGGACTCGAAAAGGACATCGAAAAGGATATCGGAAAAGGACATGGAGGACACCAGGCTGCCAAAGGACACAAATACCAGGACATGGAAAGGATTTCCCAGATGCCGTGGGACACGAGGAGGACCAAAAGGAATCTTTTTGGACATGGAAAGGACACGAAAAAGGACCAAAAGGACATTAGGAGGAGCCAATAAAAGGACACAAAAGGAATACTAAAGTTGTTTGCAGAAAAGGACATGGAAAGGACACGAAATTTGGATATTCGCAAAGGACTTGGGATAATAAGGGCTGATTCTCTTTGAAATGCGCAAATGTCCGTCCGCCAGTTTTAATGCAAGGCATTGGAGATGTCAGTATTGTCATGATGAAAAACAATAAGAAAATAATTAAAATAACTTTCTTTTATTAGTTTTTATTTAAAATTGATAAGCTTTTGTGAAGGAATTTAAATAATATTCGTAATTTTAAAAATATCTTTTTAATTAGCTGGTTTTTAATTATTTATGATGAAAGGATAGTATAAAAATTGAGCTTTTCAAATCTGGAGTTCTGGGATAAAACGTAACAAGAAGCGAATTAAAACATTCCTATTAGTGCCTTATTCAATAAATGAAAAAAAAAGTATAAAAATTTTTTAAAACACGCTTTTATTAAAATGCACTAAAAAGTAAAATGTTATTTTTTGAGACCCACCAGGATTTTCTAACAACTAATGATGTCAAAAAAAAAAAAAAGCTTGGGGGCCAAATATGAAAGGAAATGCCACAAGAAAAGAAAAATATATTTTTTTATTTCTTGTGGCATTTCCTTCCATGCATACGCTTTTATTTTTGTAGACAAGATTATGCTTAGCGCCCACGCTTTTATTTTGTAGACATGATTAATTGTAAGAAAATCTGTGTCTCAAAATTATTTTTTTACTTTTTAGTGCATTTTAATAAAAGCATTTTAAAACTTTTATATATTTTTTATTTTATACTTTTTAGTTTTGACAGAAATTGTAACCAATTTATGATCGCAGCTAATGAAAATCTGTAGAGCCAAATAAAGTTTGAAAAATAGGTAGAGTTATTAACTTATTCTACCTAGTCAAAGAAGTTGTATGGACTTTCCGAAGAGTTTCATACAACTGCTGACCTACTGATCATGTCAGGTTGTAGTGTCACCGGGATTGAGTAACCATGCAAAATGTCAAGATCTGACCCAAACAGACAGAGACACACAGACAGACGCAGAAGTCAAGTTAAATAAAAGCATGTTAAAACAGAGGTCAATGTTATCATTAGCAGATAAAGAAATTTCGTCAAAATTTAACAAATACCAAATTAATAAAATTTTATTGATATTTTATTTTAAGAGTCTCCGACAACCCTTTAATTCTAAAACGTCACGTTGATATAAAAAGATTCGTGGAGAAAGCTATTTTGATTTCACAAGCTCCAGAGATGAAGGTCTTTGCAAAATGGATTCCGTCATGCATGGCTAATATTTTTCATCCTACCATCCTCCTGGTTAGTGCTCTCAGGATGACGCAAATCAGTAATGGACTAAAAGCAGGGAATTTTCGCTGAGGTTCCAGAGGATTTCCTAGGGACCGTTGGGAGATGGGGAAGCTTTGTTTCCTCTTAACACACGGGACAAGCGTACAGTTGAGAAAAAGCATTACTTAAATTTTGCTTTTTGGGCGATGTTAAAGTATCTTTGAATGTAGGTATATTTTTTATTAAGATTTCAAAGTTCTATCGGTTTCTTGGTATGATTGATAAATAATATTAATTTTTTTATGTAAGTATGTTATACTTTTGTGTTCACAGCCCTTTGTTGGCCGAGTTGGTTGAGCTTCAGACCGTCATTTGATGGGCCGGAGTTCGATTCCCGCCGCCGGCTGATGAAGAGTTAGAGGAATTTATTTCTGGTGATAGAAATTAATTTCTCGCTATATAATGGTTCGGATTCCACAATAAGCTGTAGTTCCCGTTGCTAAGTAACCAATTGGTTCTTAGCCAAGTAAAATAAGTGTAATCCTTCGGGCCAGCCCTAGGAGAGCTGTTAATCAGCTCAGTGGTCTGGTAAAACTAAGCTATACTTACTTTTACTTTGTGTCATTTCATGCACTTTTTATTAACAATTATATATTGACATACTTGGTGCTGAAAAACTTATTTACGGACTAATCAAGGTAATTTGCAAAAGCAAAAACTCGAACTCAGGTCATAAGTAAAATTACATTATGAATGATTAGGATTTCCTCGCGTTGTGATATTAGCCTCGCTCCAATTCCTCTCAAACGTCTCTTTATAAGTAAATTACTCTGTTATTTGAAAGCCCATATTTACTGTTATATAAAAAAAAATCATATCCTTGAAATTTTTCAATTCACAACAAAGAAGATTTTGGGTTTTGTTAAGTTTGTTTGTTGTAAACAAAGGCCCTTCAACAAAACTGAACAACACTCTCAATCTTCGTTGTTAACTTTTTTCCGAAACATCAGATCATAAATCCAGATTGTGGGGCTTGAGCAGTGTTTGCCTTCTTGTTAATATCGGATTCCTGGAGCTGTAGAAAATTAGAATATACCATTAATAAAGGCAACTAATTTACTTTACTTCTTTTTGAATACAGTATAAATAGAATAATTATTTATTCAAATAAAACTACTGATTATTAGCTTTTCACCTACACTAAAGGATAACGGACATTGAAAGGAATTCATAACCGTATTATTTTGCAATAAGATGATTAAAAGGCAGTCATCTCCTCACCTCTCTCTCTCTCTCTCTCTCTCTCTCTCTACTTATCAGTGCTATTAATCTCTGGTCGGAGCCTCAATGCTCCATTGACATTACCTGGGAAAGTGCACTATATCGAAAACCATGATGCAATTTTTTCAAGGAATCTTATGTGACAAATTGAATTAATTGTTCTGAATCCAAAGTCAAGGGCCTCATATAATTTCACATAAAAGCAGATATAGCGTTATTGGAATAGGAATATCTCTTACACAGAGTATCTCTCTCTCTCTCTTTCTCTCTCTCTCTCTCTCTCTCTCTCTCTCTCTCTCAGTATATATATATATATATATATATATATATATATATATATATATATATATATATATATATATATATATATATATATATATATATATATATAATGGGTTAAAAAGAATTTTCTTGTACAGATTACAAACAAAATATTTATGGAACATATTGCACTTGTAACTTACTTGACACTAATAACGTATTAGTCAGTTTAAACATATTGAAACTGAAGGGATTTATCTTAAATGTGTGTATATATATATATATATATATATATATATATATATATATATATATATATATATATATATATATATATATATATCTATATATATATATATATATATATATATATATATATATATATATATATATATATATATATATATATATATATATATATATATACATTTAAGATAAATCTCCTTTCTGTTTCGATATGTTTAAACTGACTAAGACGTTATTAGTGTCACGTAAGTTACAAGTGCAATGTGCTCCATAAATATTTTGTTTGCAAGCTGTACAAGAAAATTCATTTTAACCCATTAATACACGAAATGATTTTCTTCCCTTCGTTAATACTCGCTCATGAATTTATATTGCATTCAGTGGCAGCTTGCATTTTATTATTTACGTCAATTTATATGCAATAACAAGTGCGCGTAAGATATCATAGAATGAATTGCAAAGGTTCCTGCTTTTCAGATTCTAATATGAAATCTGTCAATACATGACGGCTGTATCAAGAAAAAAATATGAGAATCAATTGAGTTTAGATCATCGTTGTTAATTCCATTTTAACCAGGTACCACCCATTAAGTTTACGTTAGAATTAGAAAAAGACAATTGCCTCCCTTTCTTAGATGTTTTAATACATAGGGAACCATTTCAATGTAAATTCAGTATTTATAGGAAACCAACCAACAACTTAACTTATGTCCATTTTTATTCAGGCCATCACCTCAACATCAAAATATAAATTTTTTCCTCTATGTTTTTACGAGCCTTGCATTGTCAGTCCCCAATATTTGGATAAAGAAATTGAATACATAAGAAAAATAGGGACATATTTATGTTATCCTTCACATATACTAGTTATTTGTTAGGACAAAGCCCGCAAAAAGTTTTATAGTGAAAGTAACATGAAAAAAGAAACCTGTAAGAACATTCTTAGCTTGCCTTATTTTAGTGGTTTTGACAACATAAAATCATTGTTAAAACCTTTTAATGTAAACCTCTTTTTTTTCTTATACTAGCACACTCAAAAGAATGTTAATAAAAAATAGCCCTAAAGAAAACAACAACATAATATATAAAATTCCATGTTTGGATTGCCCCTCTTTTTATATTGGCCAATCTAACAAAGATTTAGATGTACGTATTAAGCAACATAAGTATTCAGTCAAAACTGGACAAGCATCCAATGCTATTTTCATTCATTTAAGTGAAAACTCTCACAGGATAAATTGGACTGAAAGTTCAGTGATTGCCAGATCGAAAGATTTCTCCTCAAGAAATCTATTGGAGTCCGCTATTATCCAGCTCACTTCCAGTTGTAATTTTAATCTTAGTCCTGGCATGTATTATTTGGACCCCTGTATTAGAAAAATGTTCAAGAATGACCTAAAAGATAAAATCACTGACTTAATTACAAGGTAGCTACTTGATATATATTTTTTATATATCCGCATGTTTAATATATTTTTTTTTATTTGTAAAAATGTTCGTCTTACAAAAAGTTATTATTGTTTATAAAAAAAGAGAATTATTGTGTGGTACTAAAAATTTTTAGGTGGTCAGTCACGAACCTGTATAATCTTTCAATTGTCCTGTCCCTGCTCCTGAACGGTTGATCCTAATCCTTTGTAAAAACCTCTTAAATATTTAATCCTGTTTAGGCAGTTCTACAAATTCTTCAATTGTGTTGGATTCCAGGTACATATGTTTCCTTTATAATCCCCATCTGTCATTTATATGAGCTTTCTTTGTAAACATACTTTTATATTTTTTTCAGTCTGCTAAGTAAAGGACTAGCGTCGAAAGACCTCGCAGCACTCCAGTGTTTCCCGTTTCCTTCGTGGATTTTATCTTTTATATATATATATATATATATATATATATATATATATATATATATATATATATATATATATATATATATATACATATATAGTTTATATATGATCATGAAGCTACAAATTTCGTTTAATATCAAATCCACGCTACCTCGGGAATATCCCCGATGGGGAATTATCACCGAAGGGAATTTATAAGTGATAAATGGACGGGCACTGCGACTCGGGTCAAATCCGCTACCTCGGGAATATCCCCAATGGGGAATTATCACCGAAGGGGAATTTATAAGTGATAAATGGACGGGCACTGCCGAGTCGCAGTGCCCGTCCATTTATCACTTATAAATTCCCTTCGTGATAATTTCATCGATATTCCCGAGGTAGCGTGGATTTGATATTAACAAAATTTGTAGCTTCATGATCGTATATAAATCACTGTGTGATAAAAAATGTCATATATATATATATATATATATATATATATATATATATATATATATATATATATATATATATATATATGTGTGTGTGTGTGTGTGTGTGTGTGTGTGTGTGTGTGCGTGTGCGTGTGTGTGTGTATGTGTGTATATATATATATATATATATATATATATATATATATATATATATATATATATATATATATATATATATATATATATATATATATATTCCGACTCATTCAGAATAAGAATAGCATTTCAAATCATCAGTGTTGTCGTATAGCCTAAACGATCTGAAATGTACTGACCCAAATCGTGGCCTAAGTCTTATGCTACGACACCCTGGTTACTTCACTCTTATGTTAGTTTAAACTGTGATTATATTAATACATTGCATTGTGTATGTTAACTAAAATAACAATATGAACTTACTATTGGCGTATTCAGTTGTTCCTAGCTCGATGTACAGTTAGACTGGAGTAAGCACTGTCTTTACTTCACTACCCTCATCTAAAGTACACCTCAAGAAATTCTCCTTTCATTTTAATATGCATATCTTCTACAGAAAGTTTCCCTAAATGTACTTTAAGAGGAATAGGAATAATTAAATGGATTTGTAAACATTAACAATTATGTCTGCATTCTTGAGTCCCCCACCAGCTCGAACCGCACTATGTTACAGCTATGAAGCGACTGACTTCACGGCCGTCTTTGATCAAAACCAAGCCTTCGACTAACTACCGTGCGACAACCAATCCAGTAGTTAAGCAATACTACAAGTATACTTACAATCAAACACACGAAACAACTAAGACAACATTTTTTTACAACTAAATGCAAACAACGAAACATAATATCCTTCTTCTACATAATACACATTTCCACTTTACATAAATTTTAAGAGAATACTTAAAACTATACCACAATTTGTGGAAAACTACAATCTCTTTTGTCGAAGTTTTGACATACTATCCCACAAGAAAACTTATGCCTACATTATTTACAATAGTCTTGTTCTTATCAATGTCTTTCTGGTCTCTTCAGCTACTCATATTTGAGCAGTCCTTCTGCTCAAGCGGGTGCTTGACTGAATGTCATCTGTTGGAGGATTAGTTTCCCTTATCTCCTGTCACAGCTCTAGGGGGTATAACTTAATTACAGGTCTCATAAGCTGGCTATGTGCTGTTCTTAGAGTAGCCACTCTTGGGACCTTGTCTCTCCCCATGTGTAACTCGATCACTTGGCCCAACTTCTACTTGCTCCTTGGCCCCTCATCATGAATAAGGACAACTTCCCCTATCCTGGGCCAAGAGCCATGCTCCTTTCCTACTCGATGGGTCTCTCTTAACGTAGTTAAATATTCTCTCTCCCATCTCTTCCATAAGTTGTCACACAACTTGGATATATATAGGAATCTTTTCTCGGTGAACTCTCTCCATCCATATGTAGGGTCACCAGAGATCTCTTCCCAATTTACTACTTCTCTTGGAAGGACTTGAGCCTTCGTCCAAGGATCAAATGGTTAGGGGTTAAAATTTCCAACTGATTCAAATCCTGGGCGTGTAACTTAATTATCTGTCATTGATAATTCCTTCCAGCTCCAGCAGCACACAGGTCAGTTCCTCAAAACTGAGCAAGGCTTGGCCTATGATCTTTTTTAGGTATGACTTCAGAATTCCTATCAGCATTTCCCATATAGCACCAAACCATGGTGCTCTTGCTGGAATGAACTTCCAGTTACACTTTATATCTAACAGGTGTTCTTTCACCCTGGGATTCTCCGACATGGTCTCAAATATTCTGGTGCCGCTACAAATGTGGTGGCGTTGCCACTCAACATGAGTGCTGGGAAACCTCTTCTTCTACAGAATTTTCTAAAAGTCACGAGGAACAAGTCACAGGACTGGTTATCAACTAGCTCCACATGTATGCCTCTGGTTATCAGGCACATAAATAAGATGATATAAACCTTCTCAGGGCTTTGTCCTTTTCCCTTAGTCCATAATGCGCTGGTGTAGTCCACGCCTGTGGTATTGAAAGGTTGCCTACATTGCACCCTGAACTCAGGTAATGGAGGAACTATATTGGGCCTATATGCCCCCACACCCTGCATTCTCCTGCAAATAACGCAATGGTGTATTATAACTCTTAGTTAGTTGCCTTGTCTGTGGGATCCAGAACTCCTGTCTGACACTTGCCACAGTGGCATTTACACCCATATGAGCATTAGCATCATAATGTTCTTTAATAATTACCTGAGTAACATAGCAATTCTTTAGCAATAGTATGAGAAACTTAACAGATTCGGGTAACTGTGCATGTTCTACTCTACCCCTGCACCTTATTACCCCGTAGTCCAGGTAAAGATTCAACTGGTGTACGAGAGCCAGTTTTGGTTTTCTTACCCCCTTCATCAAACTCTTGTATTCCTCTTGAAAATATTCTCTCTGTATGATGGCAATGGTCTTATTCTTTACCTCTTGGAGTTCTTCCAAGGTCAATTCACCATGCCTCTTCATACTGATTGAATTCCTACAATTATTAAAAAATCGTAGGATCACGCTGTGGTCCTACAGACCTTTTTAACCTTTCTGAATCTCTCCTAGTTCAGCAAGTGAGTATTACCATTCAGGTTGTCCCCTATAGTATTGACCAAAATGTTCTCTTCCCTACCCTGCACAGGTGATCCACCATCCTATGACCTATCTATTGGTCAAGAGGAATTTTTCAACCAAGGGGGTCCCTCCCACCAGAAAGAACTATCCAAGATCATTTCTGTCCTTTTCCCAAGTGTCAACCAGTCACTGGGATTATCATCTGTAGGCACCTAGGACAAGACCACCTCTGGAATTAAAGGGTTTATTTCCTGTACTCTATTCTTCACAAACACAGGGAGAACACTCTTCGATACTAGCCAACTTAGGGAGACTTTACTGTCCGACCAAATGAACTGTTCCACAACTCATCCTTCTCCAAGGATTCTTTAATAAATTTGGCTATTCTTGCTGCTAGCAACAATGCCATCAATTCAAGTTTTGGAACAGTTAAATCTTTAATAGGCGCTACTCTTGCCTTTGCTGTCATTAAATGAGAGTTTTCGTTCCTTACTGTATAAGCTACACAACCATATGCTGACTCACTGGCATCGCAGAATATGTGTAAGGAACCCCCTTTTCCTAGGCTAGTATTCCTAGGAAAGAAAATATCAAGACATTGGTTCTGTAACACATCTGGGAGTTGTTCATCCCAATCTGGTTGTTGCTTCCACAAATTCTGCAGGTATAGCCTTGCCTAATACTGCAGTAGAACTTTGAGGGGGTCAGCTGTTATATGTGGTCTCGTCAACAAACAATCGTTCAAGCTCAACCCACCTTTCTCCTGTCTAACCAAACAGTCAAATATTATCCTAATAGGGGTTGTTGCACTGTCCTTTTTAACACCATGATGTGCCAAGAAATGACAGTCTTCTGTTTTAAAACATTCCACTCTCTCTATGAACCTTCTATCCTCCTGATCCTTCAGGATTTTCTGATAGTGTTCTAGATACTGAGTGTCTTTCTGAAACTTGACACATTGTTGTTTTAATCTGTTTGAAGCCAACCCAAAGTTGGAAGTTAATCTCCTTTTATTGCCTTTCCAAAGCAATGCCACAACATACTGTTTATCAATTTCAGAATAAGTTATAGTGCTCTCAAAGTTCTTTAATACCTTCCGTTCCTGTTCCGTTATCACACTGCAGTTAATACCTAAATGATCCAAACTTCATAAATTTTCAAGATCTTCCCTTGGATCCTTTAATTGAGGAGCCCCTTCAGCCATAATCATGTTGTCTGTTTCCACTGCCAGTTTTAAAATGGAAACATGAGTCTCCTTAGTGGGAGGAGAACTACATGTTCCAGTTACCACGTAACCAAATATGGTTGGTAGCAATACTAAATTTTCAGTTTTTCTAAACCCTGGGTGTAAGATGTTGTACACATTGTCAACCCCTATTAACAATTCAATAGGCGATTGTTTCTCTACGGGTAGATCAAAATCTTTATCAGCTAAGCTGATTTTCGTTTTGCACAACGACCTTAAGTTCTTCTTAATGACGAATTTCTTTGTATATTCTGGTAGCTCGTCTACCACTATACAATCCATATTTATTAATATACCCCGATGAGGTACAGCGATGTTCACCATTTCATATTCCTTAACTGGTATAGTAGTTAAGTGCCCTCTCAATGATATGTTTTCAACTCCCTTGCTTTTATAGTGGAGTCCCTCAAGAGCAGATTTCTTTATAAATGAACTCTCGGCACAGGTATCTAACAACCCTCTTTTTCGCACAATGCCACCCCTTTTACCTTTTAGGGTTATTGTGGCTGTAGGTAAGATTGACTTCCTAGTTGTCTTATTTCCCTGTCCGGTATCTGTCAAAGAGAGAGTTCCAACTTGTACCCCACCTACCTTTGATTTATTTGGCTAGTTTCTATTGCATATAACGTTATGATGTCTAACAGTGCAACCATTATTACAACCTTGCCTGTCACAGTTGGAACTGAAGTGTTTACTGGATGCACATATAAAACACAAACTCAGAGCTCTGAGTCATTCTATCTTTCCTCCTCTGGTTTCATAAGATTTACAGTGTGTCCATATGTGGTTGCCTCTGCAAAGTGCACATCCTTTAACCTGGTTTACCTTGGCTTTGTTTGTACTATCTTTAGGCCTTACCAATGTTTTTGGTCTCACAGATTGCATTGTTCTACAGCAAAAGCAGATGCCGTTGTCAATGTATTAGCTTTTGCTGTTTCAGTCTGTGGTAAAGCCTCAAATTGTGTATTTCTTGTTCAAGATATTTTTTAAAGGTGTCAAATTTCAGCCAATCTTCTCCTCACCTTCGTTTTATTATTTCACTTACACTTGTTGGTAGTTTGGTGTTGAGCAAGATGGTATATAATTATCTGAATTCCAGTTTTTCACTCTCTAATGATCTTATGCAGCATTTGAATTGCGCTCTAAAACCTTGTAGCGATTCTGCATCTGCCTTGGGAGTCTTTTCTGCCATAGGTTCCTTTCAACAAGTTCACTTCTTGCAAATATTTATCACCTTCTAATTTAAAACCAGATATCAGCTCCAGAGCCTCACCTTCAAACAGGCCCTTCAGATAAGAAAACTTCTGTATATTTTCAAAATCAGTACGTTGGTGCACTGTTACTTCATAAAGTTCCCAAAATTAATTCCATTCTGTTACATCACCATCAAAATGTTTGAGGTCTAATTTGGGCAACCTCACAGCAGCTTTAACAGGCATTATCAGTGCACTAGGTTCACTTCTTACAGCTAGAGGACTCGTGATGGAGGAATTTAGTCTATGAATTTCAGTGCCTACTTTTAGTCTATATTCAGCTTGATTCATGATTTGGTCAGATTGTTCTCCAGGATCTGTTAGATTCAATATATCATTATCAAATTCCTGGACTTTCTGTAAATATTCCTTCAAGGAGTTTCTCAATGAAGAAATACTATTGATATCACCGGCATCAATAGTAGTTTCAACCTTCTTTGACCAGTTAGTTATCACAGACTTAAACCCCCATCCCCCTCCCCCATCTCTTCAATTCTCCTAGGTCAGACATCTTAGTCTATAATTTGCCAATACCTAATATACAAGTTCTTGATTACCAAGTATACAAACTGCCAACTCCAAAAATAATATATACACCACGTTAGCAAATATAATATTTAAAAGTTGACTAAACTTCAGGTCAATTAATGGTAGATCACTACCGTTTATATTGTATATATATGTGCCCTTGACTACACATACATATATGCAATGTACAACAGGGTTTATTCCATATCAAATCTCACCCAAGCATCCCAAAACTCACCACAAACTTCAAAAAATTAATATTTCCTTTCCATTACCTACAATTTATAAAGAAGGAAAAAATAAATTTATGAAGTGGAAATGCATCAACCATCATTTTGCCTAACCTAATTAACCTAATTTCTGGGCTGGTGTGAGCACAACCTGGTATTTACCAATCCTGACTAAAGGCATAGGCATCAGCTGCTTCACATAAGTGACTCACCAGTGTCTTATAACTATCAAACTGGAAATGTACTCTATCACCGGTAAAGTTTCTTTCTATTAACTGATTGAAAACAAAAGTTATTTCTCGGTTTCTTTTCAATAATTGGTTTAGTAGATTTTTTCATGCTCGGTAGCCTATCTATCCCTAGGGATGTTTCTAGGAGCATTACGAATCTCTACACTAACTACTAAAACCTTACAGTTATAGATACCTTCCAATCCCTCTACTAGTCCTAAGATCTTATTTTTTACTTTATTGACCAATTCTGGATCGTCATCATTAACATCAATATCGTTTCCTCCGATGAACAGGATAACGATATCTGGGGCATAAGTTGTCAATTTGGTCACTAACACAGGATCCAGTAGGTTATCGCACACTGCTCCAAATTTCCCAAAAGTGCAACAATACAAGGGCTGTTCTAGTCTCGCATCACTTTTACTACAGCACCGTGTCATATTATGACTAAGGTGTTTTACGTGATAATGCCATATCACAGCAACCTTTCGCTCTATGCAAAATACATCAGGAGAGGCCATAGCCATTTTCTCAACTTTATTTTATGAATGTGCAATGATTGAAAAGTATAAAAAAAGAAAGGAAGGTTAAAATTCCCACCGAGTTATTATCAAAAGTCAGGCTACGTTAGGCTAGGCAATGATTGACTAGTTTATTCTACTATTCCATGTCGGGTTATGCTAACACGTGACATTCCAATATGGGTGCCACCATCAGCTGGTCATGTCTCTATCTTTATTGCCAAATATCACAACAATCCTTAAACTTTCCTAAATTTTAACTATACTGATCTCTGATACAACAACCATTCACTGAAATTCTGGTCACGGCACTATTTTATTCTGACTCATTCAGAATAAGTAGCATTTGAAATCGTTCGTGCTGTCATATAGCCTAAACGATCTGAAACGTACTGACCCAAATCGTCGCCTAAGTCTTATGCTACGACACCCAGGTTACTTCACTCTTATGTTAGTTTAAATTGTGATTATATTAATACATTGAGTTGTGTATATTAACTAAACTAACAATATGAACTTACTATTGGCGTATTCAGTTGTTCCTAGCTCGATGTATAGTTAGGCTGGCGTAAGCACAGTCTCTATTTCACTACCCTCATCTAAAGTACACCTCTTGAAATTCTCCTTACATTTCAATATGCATATCTTCTATAGAAAGTTTCCTTAAATGTACTTTAAGAGGAATAGGAATACTTAAATGGATTTGTAGACACCAACAATTATGGCTGCTTTCTTGAGTCCCCCACCAGCTAGAACAGCACTATGTTACAGCTATGAAGCGACTGACTTCACAGCCGTCTTTGACCAAAACCAAGCCTTTGACTAACTACCGAGCGACAACCAGTCCGGTAGTTAAGCAATACTACAAGTATACTTACAATCAAACACACAAAACAACTAAGACAAAATTTTTTTACTTCTAAATACAAACAACAAAACATAATATCCTTCTTCTACATAATACACATTTCCACTTTACGTAAATTTAAAGAGAATACTTAAAACTATACCACAACTTGCTGAAAAGAACAATCTCTCTTGTCGAAGTGTTGACGATATATATATATATATATATATATATATATATATATATATATATATATATATATATATATATATATATATATATATATATATATATATATATATATATATATATATATATATATATATATATATATATATATATATATATATATATATATATATATATATATATATATATATATATATATATATATATATATATATATATATATATATATATATATATATATATATATATATATATATATATATATATATATATATATATATATATATATATATATATATATATATATATATATATATATATATATATATATATATATATATATATATATATATATATATATATATATATATATATATATATATATATATATATATATATATATATATATATATATATATATATATATATATATATATATATATATATATATATATATATATATATATATATATATATATATATATATATATATATATATATATATATATAATAGTTTAAATGAGAATAAAAGAAACTTCATTTGCAAAATGCAACGGTGTCCAACCTTTGCCCCACCGAATTCTAAAGGAATACCTGCATAAATGGTCAAGCAGTGTCTCCCTTTGAGGGCACAATCCCAAGCAAGAAGTCGATCTTACAAATTGCTAGGTAGTAGCCGTAAGGACCTAATTTGTCTGTAAGACAGGTAACGCCAGAAGGCCCAGGTCAATTACCGTGTTTTCCTCAGTATAGTGTCACCTAACGCCTATTCAACAGCTTCGAATGAATTGTTAGGATGTTATTGACTGTGGGTAAAAGTCGACATCATACCTTAGGTTTTGATTATACACCATACCTCAAGGTTGATAATCAATTGTTAAGTGTAAGATTGAACCTAAATTTAAAAATAAATTCTCACAACCATCGTAAGAGAACCATGAAGGTTTCTTGTAATTAAATGATAATGAGGTGAGTTTAAATTTCGTTGAATCATCGTACGCAGTGTCACGTCCGTTGGTTGAGGAATCATTTCGAAAATCAAGAGAAGAAAAATAGGTTTGCAAGTTTTTCCCAAATATGTTTATTTATGTATGTATTTATTTATTTATTTTAGTGTTTATTTTTAGATTTGCTTCATTAATCTTCGGTAATTTCTTTTACCAACAGCCTACACAACCAAATTTTTCCACTGATTTACGGGTCGCGATTCATAACTAATCATATCATTTGCTGTTGTATGGTCTTGAACAATGTGGTCCTATGTAGGAACTTCGACCTTTCTTCAGTTCTCTGTAATGTCGTTATATTTAAAATTTTATTTGACAAATTTTGCGGAGTTTTCAGTTGTTTTCCTTTTGCCTGTAACAAAATAGTAAAGCTGCGATTCCTTATAATTATTTTATCCCTCCTTCAGGTAACTGGAATTTTACATTAGGAAATATCAGTGATACTAATTAATTCTTAACTTTTGATACCAATTTCTATACTCGTCTTATAAACCAGTTTATCCAGCAATAAATTATTGTATTTACTCATTTGTATGAAAGATTTCAACTGCATTAACCTGTTGTCTTGTAAATCTCAATAATAGGTAAACGTATTAAATTCGGTACAGCCAAAGAATGGGTTTTCTCTATTCGAAAAGCTTCCAGTAAAGCCTTATCAATTTCGACCAAAAGCATCTTCATGCCAAAACGAATTTTAACCCAGACGGGCCTCATGAGTTTGGTCGTCTATCTGGCTGTATGAAAGTCAGAAAGTGCAAAATCTTCAAATGGAGAATCTTCCGAAAAACACCACCTTCAGTTTTCACTCCAAAATTTCGTCCATTCGTTTAGTAAAACTCGATCATGAATTTATATTGCTTTCTGCTATAATATCGAGTTGAACGGTGATATCAATTTATATGTTTCGAACAAATATGCGCCAGTGATTACATCGAACTTGTTTTTAACTAGTATTTTTTGAGACGATTTAATTTGAAACATGTTATTAATTGATGCATATTTCAATCCAGAATCATTTGAATTTAAATCAGCTTTTCTCGTTTTATTCCAGAGAAATGAATTTCCTTCGTAATATCCCTGTGACTGTGTGTTTCCTTTATCAATTTTGTGGGCAATAACTACCAATATTAGGAAAAATTATTTTTTTATTTTACTATTATTTCTCAAGCTCCCATGTAATCATCAATTAAACGCTAGCTGATACAGAATACACTTAGACTACTTTTGTTTATGGTGCTTCTTCTTTATGTTTGGTAGTTAGACATGTAAAGGAAATTCAAGGTAAAGTAAACTCTTTGTCCCTTCGGGGAGATGACGTGGGGACAACGCCATTAGCAATTCCTAGAGGGGCACTTAAATAAATTCATGAATCAGGACAATAAACATTTGGAAATCATATTTGGTTGGTATATTAGTATTTAATATTAAACTACATCCAAAAAATAATCTACCCTTATTGGACTGAATAAAAATATGCTTTACAAATGTTTACATTCTATGAATGATTTGTTCATTGCTAATGAGCAATACCATAAAATTATTCTTAGTGTTCGCTGGGTTTTTAATGTCAATATGGTGTATCATTGTTTACCTTGTTTGGAACACATTGATATAAATTTTCTTATGCTTTAAAAGATAAGGCATCACTGTAATCTCAGGCTTACATTAGCTGTGTTTTTGCGATCAATTATTGTTAAATCATTCTGCAGTAATGTTAGAATAATGGACATTATGTAGCGGAATTAAGCAAGACAAATTTACCACAAAAATATATTTTCCATTAATATAAGACATAAAGCTTGCCTAATTTCTTGACCTGATATTTTCTTTCTTTGACAGTACATGAATTATGATAAACATTAAGTTCAATATTTAGGCTTTAAAAACGAATCGATTTGGAAGACGGAAAATGGTGTTTCTGACTAACAGAACCAAACCTCGGATAACGTGAATCCACAAAAGCGCTTCTCAGATAAATCTTTCTTCCTGTCAAGATCGACAGAAGGCTTTAGCACAGGATTTCAAAAATTTGCTCCTCATTTGGTGGATACGACAGCATTGACAATGGCATTGATGATGTTAAAGATTCTGTAGCCGTGGAAATTTGTTCAAAGGAAAGTAAGAACCTGTAATACGGCAAGGAGTGACTTAACACAACAATAAGAAAAATGTTTAAGGAACAACAAAAACAAAGTTCGAGGAAGGACACTGAATAAGAAACTAGTTTATTTAATTTAAGTTAATAATTCGGTATGAGGTAACTTTTCCATACGGTAGCGACTGAAAATCTTCAGTGTAAAGTCTGAACCTGGAAATGCTATTAGGCAATGATGAGTAGGGTTACTTGAACACACGCATGCCTGCCATCTACAATCATCTGAAGGATTTGATACCTATAGGATAAAAGTTAAATGAGAGCAAAATAACCTAGTCGTGGATTACATTTCATAATATAAATGTTTAACGGCTGAAATGAAAGAAAAAGATTTCTATACACACACATATACATACGCACACACACAGTCATATATATATCAGTCATATATATATATATATATATATATATATATATATATATATATATATATATATATATATATATATATATATATATATATATATATATATATATGTGTGTGTGTGTGTGTGTTTGTGGCATGTGTCTTTTTCCTGCAATTCAGCCTTTATATTATAAAATTTAATCCACTCCTAGATTCTTTGCTCTCATTTAACCCTTTCGCCTTAATGAAGGCGAGAGTCTTTTAATTGGTCTTATTCTTGCCCAACAAAATTATGGATGTTTTTATTCCAAATTCCGTCACGCTCTTTGAATCCTAATGCGTGAATGGATGGTGTGACAGTCTTTAAATGTGGTGCATTTTATTTGCACTACATAAGACATTTTCAAGCCATAATCAAACGAAACATTATAATGTTTAAAACCAGTTGGGCCGATAGACATGAATGCTCTTCAATGAAGTTTGGAACCATTAGAGAAGGCTACTTGTTCTTAAAGAAGAGAGGATACTGTACTGAAAACGCAAAGACAGGGCGATCAATAATGATAACAGAACACAATAACTAAAAAAAAGATATTACTACTCTTGATTCCTTCGTGCAATATACTTGAGAGAGAGAGAGAGAGAGAGAGAGAGAGAGAGAGAGAGAGAGAGAGAGAGAGAGAGAGAGAGAGAGTAAAAAAACAATATCACTACTTGTTCGGAAACGGAAAAATTGAAGTTCTCAATTCCATTCTCTGAAGAGCTCTTGGAGCGGGAATATTGCAAAACTCCCAAGGATATTAGGTTTAGAAAATAAACACCCCTAGTTTCTGAAATAACCCAAATCAGGTATAAAATTTTTACGACTATTATGCAATTTTCAAGGCCGAAATAGGAATTTTTTTTCTTTGTTGAAATAAGAGTCAGGTATAAAATTCATTTTCTAAAAAAGTTATAATGAAATGAGAGCATCAAGGAGAAGGATAATCCTTGGTCATCTAAATATCGTTACCGAAGTAATTTTAACTGTGGGTTGGTATATTTCCTCTGTTATTATAGTCTTATTTCTGAAGTGAAATTCTATATTAGTGATCTCTTTTTTATCAGAGTTGCCTCGATAACGATGTGGAGAATACATTTTTTCCTTGTTTATTATTCTACATTAGAGAAACATTGAATTTTTGATTAGTTTTATACAATATCTTTCAAAAAGATTGCCGACGAAAATAAAATGTTCAACATTCAATTAACATGATTCAGTTTTGAAGAACCTTTTCGCAAAGGGTAAAGATCCAACTTAATTGCCGCAAGATGGCGTTTGCGTGTATGTATTGTTATGGTCACTTTTCTACGTGACCACCAGATTCATAAACTAAATAAAAATGGGACTGGAATTGACTGAAGGACTGCAACAACCCAAGGAGGAGGGAGCAAAAGAAAATACTAGAGTGTCTTAAACCTAATTTATTAACATAAGATATTTACATTAATTACAATGAGTCCAGGTTCTGGAAAGCACAGAGACAACATAAATGGTCATTATCATAAATAGCAAGTAAATTCAAATAACTTTAACTAAATCAAAATAATCACATTACACAGCAGCAATAAACAAACCAATGACCACTTAAACATACATTTCTTCATTACCAATGATCAGTAATACGAGTCATACACTTGCTCGTCACAAATTACAATAATAACCAATAACAATATTATGAGCCATATGCTTGCTCACCACAAATCACAATAACATCATGAGCCATACTCTTGCTCCTCACTAATAGGATAAACAGGTAATGAACAACATACACCACACAATGAAATAAACCAACGTAATGATTACTCAAGAGCCAAACACTGCTCCTCCAACATATCTAAATGAAATATCATAAACAGTAATCATCGAAAGGCCCAATCCACGATCCTCGAGGTCGACCATCGTACACTGCCGAGACATCACCAAAGACCACGGCAGAGACGATGCGACAGCCACTTCGCTGCCCTAGAAGGATATCTCCTCAAAACAGGTAACCATGGTTTGGTCACCAACTCGACCTCGGGAGCTGGGTTGACGTCCTCCTTGACATCAGCAGTTGACCCACACCTGCCGTATCAAAAAGAGCTGCTGCTCGTTCTCGACTGCATCACGAGAACCTGTCGATCTGCCTTCCAAAACCTGACTAAGGAAAAAGAAAAAGAAAGAGACGAACGTAACCTCGCCTCCTCACACAAAACAGGAGTGCAGGTTAACAAACGAACAAGGCAGTTTCAATTTAACAACTGAAAAACCTAACAGTATACACAGATTTATAGTACCAGAAGGATTCTGGGGTATTGTCTTGGTTGGATGCCTGTATAGAATCTAGTGACGTCAGGCACCTAGAGTCGCGTTGGCATGCACAGAGCTAGCCCTCCAGTCAGGTACACCGGAGAATTATGGCCGGCCAGGGCTTAGGTTGATGGTGCACTTAAACGGTGGAGTCCCGTAGAAATTTATTATTTTCGAAGGGAGTTTCTGTGAATTTGTCTTCTCTCTCTCTCTCTCTCTCTCTCTCTCTCTCTCTCTCTCTCTCTCTCTCTCCGTTCTTTCCTCTAGTATTACTTTTTTCTTTATTTTTGGCCCTTTCTCTCGTATTCTCTTCCTTCTATGCCGATGTCCTGTTCTTTCTTTTTTTCATTTCTCTCCTACTAAATTTTTCTGCTGTAATTTTATTCGTTTTACTTTTGTCCTCTCCTTCTCCTCCTTTTACACACTGGCTGCCTTGCATGGAGGCAACTGACAATTGCTTTATGTCACACCTAGGCACGGGCACTGGCTTGCTTGTTGTATATATATTTATCTGTTTAAAGTAGAACAGCTGGTTTTCCTTTCTTGATAAGGTTATGTAAAAACGAAAAAAAAGTAAAGAATGAGAACTATTAATTCGTTTCCCATTTTATACCGTCAGAGTACCGTGAGAGGAAATAAGAAATAAGGTTACATTCAAAAACCTAGCTGTAGGTTTCTAAATCAAATGACAGGAGTAATGCTCTACCGGTCCATTCTTGGAATGTAAACCACTAGGTGAACATTTATTAGATTAATTTACTCATACGCTTTGGTTAACTCGATTCTTGCTGTGGCAGGGAAGAAATCTTTTAGTAATTTTGGTGGGATCGATACAAGTTATGTCTTACTGAATACAAGCTTATTTGCAGTTACAAGAGAAGCTGATGAGGATAGTGGTTTTGTGATACTCCAACATCAATTACTGTAATGACAGTACCAAGCCATGGAAGAAATGTTTATTTGTGTATCATAAATGTGGAGAGAGAGAGAGAGAGAGAGAGAGAGAGAGAGAGAGAGAGAGAGAAGGGGGGGGGAATAAAAACTTGACGAGATCTCTGAGGGTAGCGTACCTTAACAAAAGTTTAAAGATCAACTTCCACTCTCCATTTCTTCTGACGAAGGGAGGCAGAAGCTTTTAAAACTAAAGAATTCTTTATTTTATACAACGGGGATAAAAGAACATTGGGCGGAGAAAGTATCAACGGAAGTCGAGTCTTCAAGATAATTAGGAACAATGATTTCCTGTGAAAACTGCACAAGAAGAAGGTTCCTTGTACCTTGAGCCTTTGCCGGAAACGATTGTTCTTTCTGTACCCTAAAAAATAAATAACTTACGGATAACTACATAAATGAACCGCGTTAACCAGAACAAAGAAAATTCTCAGTCATATGAAAATTATATTTAAAAACGGATTTAATCCGAGAAAATAAGAAAAAGTATTCGTAATAATATCACTTTTATTCAAGAACAATAATTGTTTTCTGACCTTTATCCTTTGACCTTTCACTGGACTTTTTTTCGCGACTTATAAAGGTGGAAGTAAGAGGGAGAGAAAGAGGGATAGTATAAATACTGAGCATCTACACTTAGCCTCGCTTATTTTCGAATAATTAACCGCAGGGAAATAAATATTGGGGTGAATGAACGTAAGGCGTCGTCTTTCCTAGTAGTAACTTCTTCGGCTGTGTGATGAATAGGACTGTTTCACTCTCAGAAAAGAAAATCGTACAAGATTCTACTCATTTTCATACGCGGATTATTGACCCAGAAGTATCTAAATCTTAACGAGATATTCTTAGTTCGAGCTCTTGGGAAAAGCTACAATTCTGTTTTTTCCAGTTATAAAACATGCTTTTATTAAAATGCACTAAAGAGTAAAAAAATATTTATTTGAGACACACTAAGATTGTATACAAAAATAAAAGCGTTGGCACCAAACATGGAAGGAAATGCTACAAGAAATTTTAAAAATATATTTCTTTTCATGTAGCATTTCCTTCCATGTTTGGCTCAGATGCTTCTCTTTTTGTAGACGTGATTAGTTGTAAGAAAATCCTGTTGTGTCTCAAAAAATTATTCTTTACTTTTGAGCGCATTTTAATAAAAACGCATTTTAAAATTTTTATTTTTTTATTTTATACTTTTTAGTTTTGACAGAAATTGTAACCAATTTATGATTGTAACTAAAAGAAACTGAACATTATATACTGTCGAGCTAAAGGTTTGAAAAATCCGTAGAGTTATTAATTTATTCTTCTGAGTCAAAGAAGGTATGAAAAATCCGAAGATTTTCATACAAATCCTGACATACTGGGTGAGGTCAATGTAGGATCACTAGAGGTCACCACTGACCTACTGATAATGTAAGGTTGTATTGTCATCGGGACTGAGTAACCACGCAAAATTTCAAGTCCATCAGACAAAGGGAACAGGTCGAAAATTAAGTTACAAGTTTTGACCCAAACAGAAAGACGCAGAAGTCACGTTAAATAAAAGCATGTAAAAACATATTTCTTTTCTTGTAGCACTTCCTTCCAAGTTTGCTGCCCATACTTTTATTTTTGTTGACATGATTAATGGTAAGAAAATCCTGGTGCGTCTCAACAAATTATTTTTTACTTTTTAGTGCATTTTAATAAAAGTGTGTTTTAAATTTTGGTTTATACTTTTTTATTTATTGATTATAACTTGTTTCCTTGGTGTGATTTTATCACTATTATTATCTTGTAGCCAAATTAGGTAATGAAATCATAAATACTTTAC
Source organism: Macrobrachium rosenbergii (assembly GCF_040412425.1). NCBI lineage: Eukaryota > Metazoa > Arthropoda > Malacostraca > Decapoda > Palaemonidae > Macrobrachium > Macrobrachium rosenbergii. The sequence goes on along the minus strand of NC_089747.1, from coordinate 65,794,392 downwards.
TATATTGTTGCGAAGGCGTGAGTAAGAGGCTGAGTCTACAAACTTATCAATTTATTCAAACAACAAACAGATGGATCAGTAGCTCTTGCGAGCGGAAATGTAGTGCCTGACACGAGGCAAACAAAACAGAGGTCAGAGTACTATTAACTGTGTTCGTTGGAGGATGGAAAGATACACATAATTCAATGTACAAGACACAAATAAAGTTATGATATATATATATATATATATATATATATATATATATATATATATATATATATATATATATATATATATATATATATAGAATATATATATATATATATATAACATTATATATGTAGCTGGAATGCTGACATAATGCATAAAAATGATACATTTAACATAACATTGATACGAACGAGAATATATGTACAAATGATACTTGACCTCTGCTGTCAGGAGATGCTCGTTGTGAGGAGATCAGCCGGTCAGGTAAGATGGACGGTGTGTGGATGCGTGTGGGACCCTACAATATAGATTGTGATTACGAAAGATGTAAAAGAAAGGCTTTGCTGATAGAAATCACTGGCTATATTCTATTTTCTTTTTGATCCAACTGTCCTTCAGGGAAGTTACAAATAAAGTTTCTCTTAATCATATTGACAAAAGTCGTTAGAATTAAGGTGGCTTATGTGTGCATTAAAAGGTTTTCTCTTTCCATTAGAGAAACGGACTTTATTCGTCTGACATCATATTTCGTCTAAAATATAAAAAATATCGTAAAATTCCATTTTGTTTCACAATTATGAAAAAAAATTTAATAATGAACGGAGATTAAAAGTGCATCGTGATCAGTGCTTTGATTTTAACCAGTTCTGGAGGAAAAGACTTTTCATTGAAATTATCATCACTTTGGCAATCTAGGAGTTTGGAAAGGTTTTAAATAATATGTTTTAAATCTAAGGGTAATTGATTTCTCGTTGTCTGATTAACGTTAAAGTTACAGTCCTTTTTTGTTTGCTGGTGAAGATTATTTTACCATTATCGATTATCGTGTAAAAAATGACTGTCTCCAGTACTTTTAACAGAGAGTAATGAGCAGATGCACTCCCGTTGACAACCTAATATTAGCACTACATTTTGTCAAAGTTGTCAATGTATTTTTTTTGTCTTCTTTAACAAGTTGCTTTCGATCCTTTGACTCTTCTCATATTACCTTTTCGGGACGGTAAGAGAGAAAATAAAATAAAAGTTGTTTCATCTCTTTCCCTCTACATTATTTCTGGTGTTGAATTCGGTGCTAGTTATGGTGCCGGTAATATTGTCATTGAGTAATATATCAATAATATACAAACAATATTACCCCTAGCATTCCTTAATAAGGTTTTCGCACTTTCATATATATTTTTTCAATATTTAGATACAAATACGAAAGAGGATAAAAATGTCGAGAGAGAGAAAGGACGCATGAAAAAAATGGTAGAGAGAGAGAGAGAGAGAGAGAGAGAGAGAGAGAGAGAGAGAGAGAGAATTTTGGTCTTGCAAAATCATTGGGAACGTTACATGTCGAGTTAAAATTTATGAGAGGTCAACAGCAGTGATGCCTTCTTACTTGATCTAATTATTAAAGCAGATTATGAGGATCTGGTGGGCTCTTAATAATAATTAGTTTCAAAACAATGGTAGCTTTGTGTTTCCTTGCATAGAACACAGCTCACTGAAATTTGTTCAGAATATGCAGGAGCTAGAATTGCCGTTGTCTGTATACCAGAAACATGCAGTCTGACACTGGCTCTCTCGGACTTTCATATAGGCCTTTCTTGATGATAAGATAGTAAAAGAAAATATGTAAATCAGCATGTAATCGGTGAACATACTTTCCCATTAAGATGCGTGGAATTTCTTTTTTACTTTCAATTTTTGTTTTTATGAAACCAATTATAATCTAAATTATAATACAATATTTTGTTACTGCAATCACACTATCACCATTTCTTTTTATTAAGGGTAAAGCAAATATTTAACCTCTAAATATGAGAGATGCATTTATTAACTGTTGGTGAAATGGACCTTGTTTATCATTTAAAGGGGCTTGTGCAGCAATGTAAACAGATTCAAATTTAATTACGTAATTTACATTTCAGAGAATTTATTTCTATATCGTTCACCCATACGTTCTTTTGAGTTTGTTTATTCGTTCACGAAACTTGAAAAAGTGTGTTTTATAAATTGTTCGTTTTGACCACACCTTGTCGCTTTCCGGGCCGAGAGGAGTGGTCAACGGTCGAAATTATTATGACCACAAAAATACTTGCTATGTATCCACGTTCAGGGAATAGTAATTTTCAATTACCCTCTGCTTCATGCTAAACATGAAAGCAAATTTTATAAAAATTATGATTATAATGACACTAATAACGCAAGGATTGCTTAACAACCACTATAGGTACATTAATTTTATTCTGTATATCACATGAACATTATGAAAATAGTAAAAGTCTATTTCATACCTACTGTACGGATAGTACCTTCTCCCCTTGCACTGGCGACATTAAAACTTCGTAAAATGTTTATTTTCTAGAGTCCCTGCATTATTAACTATTTATCTTCTTGCATCGACTGTGGTAATTTAAATTTACCACAGGCAAAGTGGTAAATTTAAATTACATAGGTTACCAAGGAACTAGAGATGTCGACCCAACTGCAGAAAAGTAAATATTATATTGCTGTTAACTACGTGGATCAGAAGTGTTTTAACCTATAGGTTTTGAAATTTTAAGGACCTCAGTGAGTGATATTCTCCCTCGGAGAGAGAGAGAAAGAGAGTGAGAGGGCGTGTGTGTAATTTTCCCATCTATAATTATTGGCTATCTTGGAAAGCGTTTGTTTCACTTTGAAGTGGTCAAGTTCCCACACAAAATAAACTCAAAAAGCTACAATGTAGCATATTATAATTTATTCATACATATTAAATAATTCGTTCTCAGAGTATTATGGCAGCAAGATTTACGCAGCACTAATGTGAGAGACCAGTCTTTTCTTCCTAGTCAGAGGAAGAAATTTAAATTACGAGAAAAATATACAACACTTTTCCATTGGAAAGTATTTGTTTGACCTGAACCAGTTCATCATCTTGGACTTTGGTTATACATGGTCAAAATAACATCTGTTTTGAGAGGAGACAAGAATATATATATATATATATATATATATATATATATATATATATATATATATATATATATATATATATATATATATATATATATATATAGCCTATATATATATGGAGCCTCGATGGCACAGTTGTTTGCAGCAGCAGCTTCGGACTTCTGTAGAGGTCTGCGGCGAGTTCAAATCACAGCCGGCTGATCAGAGGAGGCATACTTTCCTATCCGTGTAGACACCCCGGGATTATGTATGTAATCAACGGATAGGTTTGCTTAAAAAGGAAATGAGTGTTACAGACTAAATACACACACAAAACAAAGCCACTCCAACATCTTCTAATAACATAACAAACATCTTACACGTCTCGAACTCTCGACCTACCTGCAACAACTTCTTGCTGCTGGGGAGAAAGGGCTTTAGGTCTGGTATGATACATGTACCATACGCTACCGGGGTCTGAGCGATGTCAGGCAGGGCAGCCGATCGAGACTACGGTCTACCCCCAAAGCCAAATCAAAAAAATCCTTCAAAAGAAGGCATCGTTTACCCCATACAGGAATGGGAAAAAGCATGTTAAAAGAAGAAGATATATATATATATATATATATATATATATATATATATATATATATATATATATATATATATATATATATATATATATATATATATATATATATATATATATATATATATATATATATATATATATATATATATATATATATATATATATATATATATATAAAATCAGAAAGCTACAAACGTCCTTTAATATCAATTCGCTCTACCTCAGGAAAATAATCTATTTTCATATATGTTACCGAAGGGAATTTTTTGTTGATAATAAGTCCACCGTCGCGTGGGTCGAACCAGCGACGGACGGGGACTCAGGACTGGGATGCGTACTAACTCAGTCGGCCGACTGGGTTAGTACGTCCTATAGTACACAGTACACAGCTACACAAGTGGAGAACGAGAGCGATGATGATGATGTTGATGATGATTCATACACTCCACTGTAAATGGACCTGTTAATAATAAAAACAAAAACTGATGTCAGTTTGGTTATTAGTTTATTACAAACTATTTCTATCATAATTATCTCTAATGTTTATAGAGTCATGGTTTTATATGAGTGAAAGTATTAATTTGTTTTGATATGCCAGACTGTGTTATTTTGTCAATAGCAATGATTGCAATCTATCATTCTTAACAATGTTAATTGTGATATGCGATAGCCTTCCTATTGTATTGAGTTGGTATATTACAAATATCCTTAATTACTGTAAGGTTTAAATACATTGAATGAAATTAATGAAAATGAAACATGATTTCATATAATTATATTGCATTTCATGTAAGTTATAAAGTGGAAAGGATGGAAATACTCGTAAGTAAGAAACATTATCTCACTAAGAAACAAGCTGACACAAATGGCGGCCATTTTCAAATATGCAACTTAGAAATTTTCAAAGAGTGAGGCTTGTAGGATAATTGAAAAAAGACAAACACAACAAGTGAGGTTTTTGCCGATATGATAGTGACACTCTACCTCAAAGTTGAACAATCGGTAAATTCTGCAACAAAAAACTTCTGGGGGTGGGGTTAGAAAACGTAAATTTAGAACTGTTTCCGGGTAAATAGTGACCTGGAAACAAGCAGAAATGAAAAGTAGACATATTTTCCAACATTTTAGTACCAATAAAGTGAATTATTAAGGTGGGGGGGATGGGGCGGGTCAGCTAAATAAAAATTTTGGGGTCTTGTGTGGTGGACTAATACCGCAGCAAGGAAACAAGGCAACAGACAGACAGACAGACGGTCAGTGAGGTAGAGGAGTAGGGAACGTGACAGAAAATTTCTTAATCACTATGTTTGCAAAATGATTCTCAAATAGTTCATTAGGCCATTAAATTTACTGAATATTCTTTTTGACATGCGACAGCACACACACACATATATACATGTGTGTGTGTGTGTAAATCTCAGCATGTTATGTAATAGTCTTCATCTTTCGTTTGCTCAATATACGTCACCAAACTGCGTAGTATTCAAATAGTCGATTTCGAATCCGTGCTTTACTAACATGTTAAACTAAATAAATTCTTATGTAATTTATCTGTTCATTATTTTTTTAATGTGCCAAAAATGGCAGCGCAATGTAACTCAATTTCAGAGGTAACTCATTCTAACGCGTTATTAAAACGTTTTCCCTTTTTTTTTTTTTTTAATATCGACCAAAGGCGAGCAAGATAAGGGAAACTTGACTATTATTCGTGAATTCGAACTAACAATTTTATTAAAATGCAGAAATATGGCAATGATTCTCTGGTGCTCTCTAATGACGTCAGGGACCAGCGGTAAGCTAAATATAATTATTTTAAAGTACCCGACAAGTCACCACATTGCCTGTGTCGTCCCCTGAAATCTACACTGTTGTCAGGCAGGATAATCTCAGATTACTTTTTAAAATCTTATGTTTAGATTGGTTATAGTGTGCCTGAAACATTCACCATGAGCAAATGAATTCGACAATACCTTTTCAATAAACAAGTACTTCGGCACCAAATTAATTGAACGAATTAATTTTTATGTTGATGTCAAGGGCTGACAGTTTCCAGTTATCTCACTTACAGTTTTGTAATGATATCAGAGGTCCGTAAAGAGTAAACCCAAAAAGACTGAGAAAATTCTTACGAATTTGACCTACATTTCTTCCAAAAGTTATTCATAGACACTGGCCTATAAATGTTTAGCTCGACTGGTGAACTAGCGTTTATTAATTATTCGTCGGTATATAATCTTACCAGGAGCGTAATAACACGTTTCCTGATCACGTTTTTTACAGGAGGAAATATATTCCCACCAAACTGAGTTTGAAGCTTATCATCAATCTTGGCATGCTATACTCCAGATTCTATATTATTCATCGTGAAACAATATTGCGTAGTAACTTAGCTTCCATATTCCAACTTATGAAAATAAAGCTGTAATTCTGTTCAATCATTCAAGACGATGAAAAGCAAAAAAGAAAAAAAAGAAAAGAAAAAATGGACACTCAGAATGAGTTCATGGAGAGAAGAAAACAGAAATGTTTGAAAAAACTGTTTTTATCCTTTCAAATTTTAAATGTGATTAAGGCCGGTCACGTTGGCCTTCGGTTTAGGGAAGCAGTGTGTGAGACAGAAAATAACACAGAAATGTCTGTTTTCAACGAGTTTTAAACACCAATTGCCATGAAAGTTATCCGATTTCAATACCCAGATATTCAGTGCCTTAAAGGCAATGCGGAACTGGGTCTGCGAATGCTCCATAAAGACTTTCATTAGACGAAGTAAAATGGAAAGATTGGACAAAAGAATTTGAAATACATATTATAGATTCACGCATGGGCAATTCAAGTACATTATTTTATTCATAAGACAATGTCTTTGGGGGGTTGGCTTCTTAAACAAAAGATTATTGTAAATACGTAAGGCATGACAATTCAAAAAATTATTTGTTTTATACTCACACACACATACACAGACACACACATATATATACAGTATATGTATGTGTGTGTATATATATATATATATATATATATATATATATATATATATATATATATATATATATATATATATATATATATATATATATATATATATATATATATATATATATATATATAAAGATAAAATCACGATGGAAACGGAAACATATATGGGGCAGCACTCCAGTGTTTCCGTTTATATATATATATATATTTTATCTTTATTTATATATTCATCACGTTCCATATTTTCGTGATTCAGTTATACATATATATGTATGTAGGTATATATATATATATATATATATATTATATATATATATATATATATATATATATATATATATATATATATATATATATATATATATATATATATATATAGTTCATAATGATTTTATTTTCTTTTTCAAAACCAAAGTTTAGCTCATATAGCTAGAAAAAGTACACATACACACATCTATATATATATATATATATATATATATATATATATATATATATATATATATATATATATATAAATATATACATATATATATATATATATTGTACTGGGATGTTCAAGGATGGACCATAAGTAGTAACAGTTTTTATTGCCAACGATAGGTTTCAACCTGAAATATATATTCCATGTAATAAAAAAATACAATCCAACCAGCTATACAAATCTTGAATTTTCCTAATTTTCCTGATTTAATTATAAAAAAATATTTGTCCTTAATACAACCCTTCTAGTAATGTACATGAACAATCCATATTTGATGTACTGTATATTTCTAACAATAACTATGTTTATAGCAATGTAAATAAATACCACTGTAAATTATGGTACTGTAGCCACTAAAGCACTCGGCATCAAATTAAATGTACTCATATCATTAAACATTACTGTATATATACATAGAATCCAATTACCAATAAGGGCAATTACAATTGAAATATCATATAACATCCATAATACACTGTATTGCACTCACTTCAATGGCCTCACTATTACAGCCTTGAACCCCAGTAGGAGATTGCCAAACACAAATATCCCATCACCTGCTGGCCTTATATGTCACCAACTTCATTCTTGTGTCTACATCTACAAGATTAACACCTGCCGCCACCAGCCACCACCACTCAACACAATAGGCAGTGCCAGAGTGGTTAGCAAATTTTACGGCAGTTCGCCCGCCAACCGTGCGACACTGAGATCTGGGTAAGACAAAAGATATTCCAGATGCGCAATAAGTTACAACTCGCTCCAACCCACATCAACATTTTTTAAACAAATATATCCTTATAGTATTACAAAGTTTATCATGTTAATGATACACTCCCCCACCATTAGTGACAAATCACCGATACCCTATCCAATAGGGTAAACTACGTATGATTACATTGTTTTTCTATTGGTAATAACACCACCAACCTGTGTACTGATCTACACATAATCTTATCCACTTCACCATCATATCCCTTCCTATGCTTTATAATCTTATACCTTAAATCAACATCACGGACAACGCCATCTTGTCCTGGATCAGCTCTAATCACCTGTGCTAGTTTCCATGCCCCCTCACAACATTACTATCTTGCACAAGTACCACATCTCCAACTCTTACATTCCTCCGTGTTGTATGCCATTTCTGCCTGATTAACAATGATGGAAAATAGTCTCGTTGCCACTTTTTCCAGAAGGATTCTATTATACTTTGTATAAACTTTAATCTCCTTTTGTGATCCCCACTAATATCGTACATCCCACTTGGACAAAAGCAAGTGGACCGACCAAGCAACAGATCATTGGGACAGAGGTAGCCCCCCAACTCTAAACTAAATCCAGGTTTTGTTCCAATTGGTCTTTCATTCATCAGATTAGCAATACCAAACAAAGCAGTTTGTAACTCTCCAAAATTCAACACAGAATCTCCCACACTAATACAAAGACACCTTTTGACAGATTTGATCAGTGCTTCACTTGCCCCATTATACCAAGGTGTGTCACTAGGCATATTAAAGATCCAAGTTACCCCTTCCTTTTCTCCAATGGTTTCTATTTTCTTGCTTGCTGATATCAACTGAGTTCCCTTATCTGAATATATAACTTTAGGAGCTCCTCTAATAGCAATAAACCTTTGAAATGTGGTCAGAAAATCATCAGTACTGTATCCTTCAGCCAAATCCAAGTGAACAGCTCTAGTAACTAAACAGTTAAATATAACACCAAAGGCTTTACCGTGAGTTCTCTTTTTAACCGTGTCTCTTATTGTTAAGGGTCCAAACAAATCTATGGCTGTGAAATAGAAAGGTGGAGCAGGTTTCATTCTTTCTATCCTCATTTGACCCATGCATTGGTCTTCTAATTTCTTTGTTAACTTCCTACATGTCACACATTGATTTTTTATTGCCTTTATTATTTTTCTGGCCCCTGGAATCCAGAATTTTCTTTGTAATTTTGCCAAAGTAGTCTCTATGCCTGCATGGTCAACCCCATGTACATATGATATATACAATCTAGTAACTGGATGATTTGCTGGTAGCAACATATAGTCTTCTCTATTCCAATTTTCCTTTAGCCACTTAGAAATTCTTTGTCCTACTACTATGACTCCATTCTTAATTGAAGGTCCTAATCTTCTGAACCTCACTTTCCAATCAGTCATGTCCCTTTGCATCTCTCTAACCCACATTAGTTCTGCTTTAATAATTCCTTGAACTGTTGGTTCCCTCAGCATGCCCTTAAAGGATCTACATTTGAAAACATTCATTACCCTGCATGTAACTCTTAGTAGTTTGTAATAATCACTAAATCTATTAACATCAATCATGTGTATAACATGGTTCTGACTTACTTTAGCAACAGCCATGACAACACCTACTCTATCAGTTAGTTCATTTTCACAATTTTGTTTGATAGGCCATTTTGAAATTGGTAATGTTAGGAATTTTGGTCCATTTTGCCAGGCAGAATTTTCACCAATTTTTTCTGGACTACACGGTTTAGAGGTCATATCTGCAACATTTTGAATTGAATCAACCCACCACCATTCCCTTGAATCAGTTTTTATTTGTATCTCTGCAATGCGTACAGCAACAAATGTGTTGAATCCATGAGACTCCTTTTGAATTTGTGATCTTACAATTGTTTAGTCAACTATGTGATAGACTGACTCAAACTTCCATGAAAACTCCTTTACTATGAGTTCTCTCATCCTAGCAGCTATGAGAGCATCACATAATTCCAGACGAGGAATAGACATTTGTTTCACTGGTGCAATCTTATTTTTCGCCATTATCAGACTTGATTCAAACTTATTATCACTGATTTGCCACCTCACATATGCACAAGCCCCATATGCTTGCGTGCTACCATCGGAAAATATTACTAGGTTCGGCTTACCAAAAGCATTAGATGGCTTTAAGGGTCTTCTAAAAGTTAATGACTCCAGTCCATACAATTCTTTGAAAAACGCTTTCCATTCGTTCATCACGGAATCATCAAGTGGATCATCCCACTTGATTCCACCACCATTCGAGTTACTTTTGGAAATCATGGATCTCATCAAGATCTTAGCTTTGAGTAATACTGGTATAACCAACCCTAATGGATCATACAATGATGCAATTTGACTCAATATCTTTCTGCGTGTTAATATTTCTGGAAATTTATAAACAAATTCACCTATATCTAAATTTGGACCACTCCTAACCTTTCTTATTCTTGGTGTAAAGTTGAGTCTTACAGCAAAGGAAAAATACTCATGTACAGGATTCCATTTTAAATCTAAGATTTTCTCGCTATCAGATTCTATTATTCTTATATTGCAGTTTTCATAATGCCCGCTGACTATCCAGTGCTTTATTCTGAAACTTCCCTGCGACAATACCCTTTCAGTATCCTGTATTAATTTGATTGCATTCTCAATGGCATCAGTAGAATACAGTATATCATCTACATACGTATTATTAAGAATCATATCTTGCACCTCCGGGGATTCCTTACCGAATTGTTCTACTGTATGTCTCAAAGCTACCATAGCTATAGTACCACTGGGCCTATCTCCAAATGTTACTGTGGTAAGAACATACTGATCAGGTGGCCTACTATCATCCAAGTCCCTCCATACAAATCTATGTGTATGTTCATCTAGTGTGCTGAGTTTTACAGTATGGTACATCTTTACTATGTCACCCACTATGGCTATATTATCTTGCCTAAATCTACACAACACTCCCAGCAAACTGTTCAAAATATCAGGCCCCTTAGCCCAAAAATCATTTAAACTCTGTCCCATATAAGATGCTGAAGAATTGAAGACAATGCGCACTGGGGTTGAACTAGATTCTGGCTTCAACACCTCATGATGATGAATATAGTGAACTGGGCCATTGTACTCTTGAATCTCCTTATTAGTTAATTTCCTAGCTACTCCCCTTCTAATCATATCTTCAATCTCTTTCTGATATTTCATTGCATATCCATTCCCAAGTTTCCTTAATCTATTCTCTGTTGTTCTTAACCTGGCATTTGCTACCTTTATGTTATTTTTCAAATGATTTGGATCTCTTATCCAAGGATACCTTACAAACCAGCGTTTCTGTTTCTCGTCATACGTTAATCCTTCCTCAATCTATTTCATTTCCTTTTCTTCTTTCAAACTTACATAACTGGGTCCAGGACAACCTCTGCACATACATTTGATACATTGTGGATTACACCTTGTTCCCATTTCTTCTATGGCAAAAAATTTATCTAACTGATCCTTTAGATTTTCTGTTGGCTCAATATTGATTTCATTCAAATTTACTGAACTTGAAAGTTTATGAATTCTCACAAACACATGATTACTAGTATTAACTTAATTGGTAATTTCATCATGTCTACCACATATGCTGAACCCAAACTGATTTTCTAGCAACTGGAGACCCTTATTTGTTTCAACAACCCTTGGCAATATTTCACAATAATTAGCACCAATAAGCATATCAATTTCCCCATGTGGGCGATTCAGCTCTAAGTTTGATATTCCCTCAAAAAGTTCAGATACCATGGATAAGTCTACTTTCTTGATTTTGGCTGTTATTTCATTAATACCAACAGCATTCACATTCCAAACCTTACCAGATTTATCAATTAGTGGTACACAATATTCGTTGCTTGAGTGATGTTCAACCGCATTGCCCACTTTGATCATGGATAAATTTATATGCTTTCCACTTAAACCCAATTTCTTAGCCATCCTATTTGTTATAAATGAAATATCCGCTCCTGGATCCCACAGTACATTAACAGGCATGTTCTTACTATTCACCATACTGATATTCAACAACACTGCAAATCCCTTTTCTGATATCGCTTTGTGAATACTATTTTCTACTCTATCGGAATGCAACAGTGGATGATGATTACGATTGCATGGCCCTTTACCTTCAATGATGACATCACACAATGTACCCACCTTTGCAGCTACGAGCAGGATGATATCCCTTAGACACCTAAAACATATTCCATTACCCTTTATAATCTCAAATCTTTCTTTGCTACCATAACCATTAAATTTATGACATTCTATTATATCATGACCAATTGAATTGTGTAACAGGCATCCAATCCCTTACTATCTGCCTTAGGTTTAATACCTTTCACCATTTCTGTCAAGTTAACAATACAAGATTCAAATTCCTTATTTTTTATACTTTGTTCTTCCCCGATTTTTTCACCAATTTTATCAATTCCAATTCATTCTCAACTGTGCTGTCAACATGATGGACTGTTGCCTTATTATCACTACCGCTATCTAACATTAGAATTCATATATTCCAAAATTTTTCTCTCCTTCTGTAAGAACTTCAACAACTCAGGAAACATATTGCTAGTTACTGATACCTCATCTGCTTTAATTACCCATTCTCTCTTTTGAAGTGAAGGTAAAACCTTTTCCATATGGCTGACAACGTTTGCACTATTAAGTTCATCAGAGAGGTTTACCTTTTTTAAATCAAGCCAACATTGCTCAACCTGATCGACCATTTTGATAAATCATTTGGTATCATCATCATAAATTTTCTTTAGAGATCTAAGCTCACCAACCACTAAGTCTACAATCTTTCTTGAATTCCCAAATTTATCATCCAAACGTTGAATCATTTCATCATAATTACCCTCTGAGCCCTTCACTGCTTGAAGTGCTTCTCCACTTAGACACATTTTGAGAGCATATGGATCAGTGCCATATATACTCTTTAACTAAATTCTCATAATCTTCCTTAAAAGTTGGATAGTTTCTTAAATTACCTTCGAACATTGGTGGTTCAAATTTCTTTACTTTAACCTTCGATTTATCTGTTGCCTTTACATCCTGGACACCTTTGAATATTTTTGCACTTACTTCACATTTTAATCTTTCACTATCTAGAATATATTGCTGGGCTGCTTCTTCTAAATTACTACCGGCTAGCTTATCCTCATTTTCACATATAAATTGTATCAGTTCATCATTTTGATACTCTAGGCATTTAAAGGCTTCAACCATTTCCTCATAGTTCTTCGTTAACACTGATAAATCATCACCTCGATTGATTCCTTCATTGCACATAGTTACCTTCCTGGTAAACTTCCTTTTGCTGATTGCCCTCTTCCTCTTCAGGGCGACGAGTTCCTCTTGCACACCCATGGCGGTTGAAGTTGAAATGTACTGGGATGTTCAAGGATGGACCATAAGTAGTAACAGTTTTTATTGCCAACGATAGGTTTCAACCTGAAATATATATTCCATGTAATAAAAAATAATACAATCCAACCAGCTATACAAATCTTGAATTTTCCCTAATTTTCCCGATTTAATTATAAAAAAATATTTGTCCTTAATACAACCCTTCTAGTAATGTACATGAACAATCCATATTGATATGTATATTTCTAACAATAACTATGTTTATAGCAATGTAAATAAATACCACTGTAAATTATGGTACTGTAGCCACTAAAGCACTCGGCATCAAATTAAATGTACTCATATCATTAAACATTACTGTATATATACACAGAATCCAATTACCGATAAGGGCAATTCCAATTGAAATATCATATAACATCCATAATACACTGTATTGCACTCACTTCAATGACCTCACTATCACAGGCCTTGAACCCCAGTAGGAGATTGCCAAACACAAATATCCCATCACCTGCCGGCCTTATATGTCACCGACTTCATTCTTGTGTCTACATCTACAAGATTAACACCTGCCGCCACCAGCCACCACCACTCAACACAATAGGCAGTACCAGAGTGGTTAGCAAATTTTATGGCAGTTCGCCCGCCAACCGTGCGACACTGAGATCTGGGTAAGACAAAAGATATTCCAGATGCGCAATAAGTTACAACTCGCTCCAACCCACATCAACATTTTTTAAACAAATATATCCTTATAGTATTACAAAGTTTATCATGTTAATGATACATTACATATATATTTATATAATATATATATATATATATATATATATATATATATATATATATATATATATATATATATATTTACACACACAAATTTAACACAATTACATGCACACACACATTTATATATTTTTATATATATATATATATATATATATATATATATATATATATATATATATATATATATATATATATATATATATATATATATATATATATATATATATATATATATATATATATGTGACGAAGTGTCCAGTGTCTGTTCTTCAAATCAAACCTGATATCTAAGTGCTTGTCCCGGAGTCTAAGGCACCATTTATATATGGGGGAAATGGTCCAGTCTAGTGCACCATTTATATATGGTGTCCCCGGAGTGTCCAGTGTTTGTTCTTTAAATCAAACCTGGTATCTAAGTGCTTGATATTTGATTACCAAACTTACCATTTATTCAGCAATTATAGTTACCTCACAAAAGCCAGACACCTGAACCCTCATCACACATACAAGACGACTGATTTCTCTAAAGGCAACAGTGATCCCTTATAAAACTTATCAATCATGAAAGAAAGAAGATAAAGTACGTTAAACAGGTGTGAGGTAAAATCTAAGGGCATCACTCCATTAACATCATAAAGTTCAAGTATTTCTGTTTATTTCATTTCCTGGTTCGAGCTCACTTAATTACTTGAAAGGAAAACATTTCACTTACCACACTATCCTAATTCAAATCAAAATTACTGGTGGGTCAATGAATGAAACTCTGATATAATATTTTAAATACAAAAATTTATTTCTAAATTCAAAGATTATACATGACATTTAACAGTCTCAGGGAAATTATTATTATTTGAAAAATTGGATTAAATCTGAATTAATCATCAGTCAAAATTAAATCAGAAATTAATTTATTAGTTCATAAAAATTATTCAAGAAAGATTTAAATTGTTAAATAACAAAACTTGATTGAAAGGAAATATACTGTAAGTAAATTAATTCCCACGTGTTAAACAAAATAAGGCAAATAAATCAATCATATTAAAATGTGGATACAAAAGACACAGAAATATACTCTGCAAAAGATTAAATATCAAAAAATGTAAAGCAAAAATTAAGGCAATAGCAAACACATCACATATATGTATAAAAGAAAAATTCTTCAAAAGATAAAGCATAAAACATATAACACGAAAAAATATTAAAAAAGTGAAAAGGTATCTTTACATATAACCACTGCAGATATTATTTTCAGTGCACTGAAACCCAAAAACTATATTACAATACCTTGGTACCAAATGCTTCGTGTCTTTAACCAGGCGCCGTTACACACACACTTAATAAAATACACTGTTCAGATAACTCAGACACATTTACTAAGGAATTAAACAGTTAAAAAATATGAGTGACCATCGTCTATCTAAATATCAATTACGTTAATACAGGACATTCATAAAATCCCGAGAGCGAGCAAGCGAGCGAGCGAGCGAGAGAGAGAGAGAGAGACGCGGAGCGGAAAAACGCAGCTCCTTTCCACAACGCTTTTTGGTCTCTCAGTGTGGGCCCCTTGTAAGGGCGTCTATCTACATGGTAGGTCTAACCACAGCGTTTTGATCGAGTCCCAATGGAATGCATTACTTCAGCAGTTTTGAAATTGACTAAACAAATTGCGTCCCTATACAACGAACAATCAGCCTCTGTCCCTCTCAGCGCTACGAACACCGTCCCTTCTCACAAACTACACAGAGTGCAATCATTTTACCTACGCTAACTCTTTTACGGTATACGCGTATCTGAACACAAAATCATAGTTATACCACAACTCACACATACACACGGGGAGATTACTGCATTATGAAAACCACAGCATAAGAATATATATATATATATATATATATATATATATATATATATATATATATATATATATATATATATATATATATATATATATATATATATATTTTGAAAACGATTTCCATTACATTTCTATTTCATCGTCACACTTTTTGTCACGAGCTTTGGGTAATCATGGAAACCTCGTCCTCCTTTCCTATTTATTTATTTACTTATTATGTATTTATTTATTTATGAGAATGACGAAATCGTTTTTGTTATTTTTATTTTCCTAATTATAGTATTCCTTTTCGTCTTTTTAATTTTAATATTTCTTAAGACAGTAGTGAAAGAAATGAAACTCTAATGGTAAACGATTCTGGAGCCTCAAATTGGTAGAGAGAGAGAGAGAGAGAGAGAGAGAGAGAGAGAGAGAGAGAGAGAGAGAGAGTAGGGGAGGGGCGGGATTTACAGGGAGGGACAGAGAAGTCTGTCATATATGATTCATTTATGTGATGCATTTGGCAAGATTAAAAGACACCGTATACACCTGTTTTAAAGCATATAGTCATGGAAACTGTTTTAATTGCTACCTATTTATATGGAGTTAACGAAACAAAGATGTGACTAAAATCCATAACGTTAGGTACCGCGAAAATAGATGGAGGTAAAAGCAAAAAGTTTATGAACAATTGCTTAATTCTATTTTATACAAAGATATTGATTTGTGAGAATCATTTTTACGTGGTATAATTGCCCCACATAACAATCAAATTTGACTAAAACATAGAGAAAAGAGAAGAGAGAGAGAGAGAGAGAGAGAGAGAGAGAGAGAGCACTTGGACAAAAGATAAAGTTTGTTTCTTAGAAAACTAAACTGGGGGTATATATATATATATATATATATATATATATATATTCAGAAGCATCTGCCTTGAATGTTATCAATTTCGATAAACAGATACCCAGAAGAGACCTAAGAGCGTTTGTATATATATATATATATATATATATATATATATATATATATATATATATATATATATATATATATATATATATATATATATAGAGTATATATATATATATATATATATATATATATATATATATATATATATATATATATATATATATATATATATATATATATATATATATATATATATATATATATATATATATATATATATATATATATATATATATATATATATATATATATATATATATATATATATATATTTATATATATATATATATATATATATATATATATATATATATATATATATATATATATATATATATATATATATATATATATATATATATATATATATTTATATATATATGGATATATATATATATATATATATATATATATATATATATATATATATATATATATATATATATATATATATATATATATATATATATATATATATATATATATATATATATTTATATATATATATATATATATATATATATATATATATATATATATATATATATATATATATATATATATATATATATATATATATATATATATATATATATATATATTCAGAACATCTGCCTTGAATGTTATCAGATTTCGATAAACAGATACCCAGAAGAGACCCAAGACATATATATATATATATATATATATATATATATATATATATATATATATATATATATAAATATATATATATATATATATATATATATATATATATATATATATATATATATATATATATATATATTCAGAAGTTGCATCTGCCTTGAATGTTATCAGATTTGATAAACAGATACCCAGAACCCAAGAGCGACGTGAATGGTAAATGAAATAAGAAGCTTGTTTTGTGAACAAGGAATTTCCTTGAGACAAACATGAGATATACACGTGTCCAAGGATTATCATTTACAAGGATATTCTGAGTTGTGTAAATAATTCTACACACACACACACACACACACACACACACACATATATATATATATATATATATATATATATATATATATATATATATATATATATATATATATATATATATATATATATATATATATATATATATATATATATCAACAGTTCTTCTAGTCCGGCTGTCCATTTCAGAGTTGATAAAAACAGCTCTCATGGCTATTCAGTTAAAGAATTCGTATTCACACTGAGAAATATGTTTATAGACTTTATTCATTTTACATTTAACTCTTGTCTTTTTAGCTTTTGTCCAGTAATAAATTAGATTTAGATATTTTTCTTTTATATATTTTTGTGTGGCAGAATGTTTTGAAGATATTTAATTAAGAAACTGGAAATGCTTTCCGAGATGTTGTGGACAGCGTACAAAAGAATTAACACCACCTATATTAGCTTTGTGTTTTTATTTTTCATACGTTCCCTCTGTTTCTCCATTTTATGTCTCTCTCTCCTTGCACGAAATCGTGAAAATAAAACGTCAGGGTTTTCAAGGATAAATAAAGTTATTTATTATTTTTAGCGCAGTAAATTAAACGAAAAACTATACTATTGTCATCGTTTATAAATAGTATTCATTATACATTAGCAAACACTAATGCAGCGCGTTCCTTTGAAGTAGAGAAAATCCAAGAGGAAGAATGCATCTGTGATTTTAAAACATTTATGAATGGTAGTTCATTTTAGCATTTTTTGACCCTACTTGAACGTTTTTACTTCCGTCATCTTCTAAACGTATATGGTTTAGCAAAGACGGTTATAAAAATATTAATGAAACAACTTTGGATAAAAAAAATCACTGCTTTCAGGATTTTGTTATGCAGTAATAGGTAGATTCTTATTTGCTAGTGAAAATAGCATATAACACAGAGATGCCATTTTACCTGGCAAAGGAACACCTAGTTAAGGCTGTGTGATAAAATGTAAACAAAATATTTATGAAAACTCTTCAGTGATCTTTAATTTGATTATGGAATATGGTAGTTATATACATTCATTATAGGTCATTACCATGTGAATAGAGTTAATGCGTATATAGCCACGGTTGTGATTATGAAACAATCGTCTTCAGCGAGAAAAGGGGAAATTAACGAAACTTTACTAGGTATTTGAACTATCATAGTGCATACACCACATGTCCTTAATACGCCATCTTTCATTTAGATTTGACAGACGTTTTGGGCCTCCAACACCTATAAGGAAATCTGATTATGTTGACGTATATGCAAAATCTCTTTTGTTTAGAAAGTGAGAATTTGTTTACTTAGGAAAAGGTTTCTCTTGGCTCCTTGACAGGATTTTTGATAAATACAGGCTATGGGACTTTGAATAACGCAGCATGGAGACAGTCAGGAATTACTGAACGGATAAACAGCTGAGTGCTAAGAATTTTTCTGTACTTGAGAAATCATTATGGCTGGAGCCAAGAGGCAGGAAAGATTTCGCAT
>NC_089747.1:65754994-65757494 GCF_040412425.1 Macrobrachium rosenbergii | reverse complement strand
TGCTAGTGAGGGGAGGAGGTAACGTGGCTGCGGAGGGCGTTGGTAACGGCTTCCGCAGAGAAGATCCTGACCTAACAAGAAGACCACCTGGCCGAATTTCCACCTACCACTACGCGGGGTAGCTGCACTTGCGCCGTGAATCTGGAGTTGGACCGGGAACGGTGATGGTGTGGTCTCTATCCACTTCATTTCCAACTGCTGGCCAACCACAGCACTGGCTGGCACTTGGGCCCTAGTGATCAGGCACGTCTGCCGTGAGTGTCTACTGTAGACCGAAGGGTCACTGGCAGGCTAGTGCTCTGAAGAGGGGCCACCGAGATGAACTGTTTTCAGGGGCTTTCCTCGGCAAAGGATCCGGTGCGGACCAGCAGCAGAAATGGAAGTGCTGATTAGGTTGACAAATTTGGTGGTGGGGACATGATGGACAGGCCGGAGATCCAGCATTGTAGTGGCTAGCAGCCCCACAGGATCTGCACGGGCCTTTGGATGCGGGGGTCGTGGCCTGGTAATCAGTTGAGGAGAGGGCTGAGCGGGGATGAATCGTGGGAGTGGAGTTCTGGTTGCGGGTTAGGTTGGCTATTAGTGCCGAGTTTGTATCGGCACTCGCTTCAGCGTGGCCCTTCTGCAATAGCTGCACAGGGTCTTGCTAGGCAGTCCATTCTTCAGGCGAGTGGAGTTCGAGAGGCAGGCCGGAGGGATGATTCGCTTCTGAGAGGTGCTATGCGACTGATTGAAGGTTTCCCACGAATCAGCCATGCGACAAGCTTCCATAAGTGTGGAGGGCTGTTTATCGTTAAGATATACAGCAATGGGCCCAGGCACACATTGGAAAAGGTCTTCTAGCATGGTCCGATTGAAAAGATCCTCAAACATTGTGCAGGTCAGAGTCGAATCCAAGATGCAGATCGGATCAAGGTTTTGTGACATGCCCATTCCGTCCAAGACCAGCCGACTTCCTTTGGCAAGACCTCGAACCGCGGTTCCGATTTTTTCTGGGGTTATCTCAGGTCTTTAATGACTTCCTACGAATCCTGCCATGTTGCTTCTCTTGCTTTCTCCAGTGAGTTAAGCGCTGCCTTGGCTTTTTCCCCTCCATGCTTGGCTAGTATTAAGGCTCTTCCGCCTCCGTGGTGCTGTAGTTATCGAAAAGAGCCTGATCTCCTCCAGCTGATATGTTTGCTCGTCCTCAGTCCATTTGGGGACTAGGAATTGATGCTCGAAATTGGAGCGTTTGATGCAGCAGGTGCAGGACTGAGGCTTGATGGCTAGCCATAGCTTCGGGTATTCTCCATTTTCGCTCTCTCGCTCGAGCTCCTTCTCCTCTTTAGGCTAACCCAGTTTCCTTGCAGGCTAACTCATGCCGTTCTTCTTTCTTCTCTTTCCTCTTCATATTGCCTTTGCTCGGCGTCATACACCTTCTTCGCTCTTTTTCTTCATACTTCCTGCTCGGCTTCATGACTTCCTCTGCTCGAGTCTTTCTTCCTCCCGCTGGGCTAAGTCGCCCACTTGCTCCTTCCAACTCAGTGGTAAGTTCCGAGCCGGGGTGAGACCTGCCGCCGTCCCCAGCCCCAGGAAGGTTTTAGAGTAATGCTCTGCTGCCATGGTTCTGTGGGGAAGGGCGTCTAACCGGTCGACTGGGCATACTTGGGCAGCGAGAAGTGTGTCTTTCAATGACGTGGCACCCTTTCAAAAGGTGGCATCAGGTTTGGGTGTGCCGTGTACAGGTCATACTGGTGGCACTCAGCATCCCTAGGCACTGGTGCAGGTTAGGTCCCAGAAGAACGTTCTCTCTGTGTTCCCTTGTTTTTATTTTATTTATTTTTCTGGATGTTGCTTGGTGGCAATTTATGGTGCTAATGTTCCTAGGGACCCTACTGGAGTCCAACTAGCTATATAGAGGAAAGGCACTCTACACTCCTCTGCAGAGTGCAACAATCGAACAGGAGAGAGAAAGGGAAGGTGTGAGAGAGAGAGAGAGAGAGAGAGAGAGAGAGAGAGAGAGAGAGAGAGAGAGAGAGAGAAGTAAGCTATTCAAGTGATGACAGTGCTGCAAATTATTGGCACTGTGGAATAAAGTGAATTTGGGTTTTTTTTCTTTAAAGATCCTCGTGAGTGGCTGGTCCTAGTACCGGCCCCAGTGCTGGCCCCTTCTTTTTCTGAGAGGGTGAAAATTACTGTTTGCTTCGGTCTGGAGCAGGCAGGCCTCACTTCAGACTGATAGCGCTTATCAATGTATCGCACTCATTTTAACTTGTCCTCATCCATTATGGACAGGTGTTTCTTTAGTTTGGTTTATTGTATTCGAATTAATTAGCCTAGTGTCGGCCGTTCTTTCTTTGAAGAGGGTCATGTACACTTAGGTTAGGAATGCTTACTTGAATGACGAGAGAGAGAGAGAGAGAGAGAGAGAGAGAGAGAGAGAGAGAGAGAGAGAGAGATTTTCAATCAGCTAATTTCTTGCTGCTTGAGAACATGTAAAGCAAAGATCTTATAAATGCAC